>NW_019104128.1:5941-109845 GCF_001856785.1 Myzus persicae | reverse complement strand
GTTCTCCGGCCACCGGCGGTGGCGAGACGGGATAGCGGACGTCGCGAGCTCGAGGACGCCGACACGCGAGACCCTCTGGCGGCGCGGCGGACGTCCGGCTGCTTCGGTCGCGAGCAACGATGACACGACGGCGGCGGCTAGCGGTACCGGCGCGGGCAACGACGCCGCCCCGCGGTACCACTGACGACTGCAGTGCTGCACGAAGACGACTAGTGGCGGTGGCTGCGGGGACCGAAGAGCTCACGGTGGGTGGGCGATAGAAAACTATAATTAAAGGGTAGCTAGGAACAAGGACGTCAGCAGCGCCGGACTCGAAGGAACGAAAAGTTTCAGGGTTCGGCGGTGCGCGACTCCACGGCAGGGCCTCCGATGGCCGCCGATTCCGCAAGCCCCGAGATTATAGTCTTCGACGCTCGCTCCGAGCTTAGGTCACCGTTTGTCGCCGGCACAACAGTCAACGTCTTCAGCACCTGCATGACCGTCACGCGCACAACATCGCGCACTAGCCGCTCGTCGTCAACCGTCGTCGTTTTGCGGCCGTCGTGGCCGGGCTTCGTCCGCTGCTATGGTCGTCTTCGCGTCACGAGCAAACGCGCCCGCGACTCTCGTCCACCCCGCAGGACGGCCGTGAGAACTATGTATTGGTGACCAGTAGCCATTTCCAGAACATATTTTGTACCACCCGTTTGCCATCAAGTACCCCCCACGTCGCCTTGTCTCTCTGATGCCTTTTTTTTTGTTTAAATTATTTTGTTCATTTTTTTTTTTTGTTGCAATTTATGCTTTATATTGCATTTCTTATACCTTTCGGCATACAACGAATTTTCAAATTTTTTAATAGTTAAAAGCATTTTTATACCATTGTTAAACATATGTTTATCCCACTAGTAGTATATACTACTGTGAACAGTGTTCAATAAAAAATAAAATTGTTTTTGCAATTTATGCTTTATATTGCATTCTTCTATATTTCGGCATACAATGAATTAAAAAAATTTAATAATTAAAAGCATTTTTATACCGGTGTTAAACATATGTTTATCCTACGAGTAGTCTATACTACTGTGAACAGTGTTCAATAAAAAATAAAAATTTTGTTTACTCAGTAAAATGTTGTTTCTTATTTTAAGTTATACAATTATGAATACGATTTTATTTGTTTCAACAGAATAAGGGCTCATGAAGTATATTAACCAAAATATTTTTATAATTTTTGTACCAAATCTCAGTAAAATATTTAAAAGGTTTTGTGAAAGTAGGTAAATTTATAGGAGTGGAGAGATTTTTTTCTGCCCCCAAAACTGACAGAAAAAACACGCACAAACCATGGCAAAATCAGTACATTAATCGCTCGTCTCAGAATCAAAAATAATTAAATAATAACTATGGTGTTCGTTGTTTTATGAACACCACATTGTGTTCAAGTAAAAGTATAGGTACTGCGCCGATTCACAAGGGTCTGACCGATCAAATCTATACATGCAGTCAATCGTGTTGATGATGACCAAATAAGAAAATAAATTAAACATACGGATTAAATGAATGATCAATAAATAAAATAAAAAAGCCCATAAACAGCTCTATATTTGGAAAACCGTAAAAAATATAAGAAATTGTATAAAAAACATTTGGTGTAAATTTCCAGCACCTATTCGTTCTCGAATTACAACAAAGTATCAAAAATCATTATTCTCGGTTTAGTTATTTAATTTCTTCAAAATTTGAACTTAAAATAACTATAAAAAACTGTGTTTGTATATAATATATTTAAATTGTTGGTCACAGAACAATTACTTAACGTTGATTTAAATTTTAAATCGTTAGCCACAAATGTTTTACATTTTATGAATTTTTAACTATAAAATAATTTGTAAATTTTGTCAACATTTTAACTTAGTGTTCCGACCTGCAGAGCTGCCTCTGAATTGTCAGAGTAACGAGTTCCTTCAGTGAGCAACTTTATCTATATATATTACCTTCACTTAGCATAAGAGTGGTGACTACTGACTACTATACTTGGATACCAAATTCCTATTCGAGTTACCGGCCTTTTGATAGTCCCGAAGTTTAGGTTATGTTAGGTTAGTCCATATTCATAACTTAACTGATAAAATTATCTTAAAATACAGTACATAAATTTAAATTTGTAATATTACGCTATTCATAGATCATAGGCTTTCAATATTAAATTATTACAGTTTTTTTGCAATATTATAAATATAGAATAAGATAATATAATGTGTGATTTGTAATTTTGAATTAAATAATACAATTTAAAAATAATTTATACAATTAGTATACATTTGAAAAATAAAATTATGATTATTAACTTGCTATGGTTAAGTAAAAACTAATATGAAATTTTTTTTGCAATTTAAAGAAAAATTGAATATGTTGAAAGATTAATCATAAAAATAAGACATACCTAATTCGTATTTTTTAATTGTTTTTGAATTACAACAAAATACGGAAATCGCTACATGAGGAATTGAGTGAGTATCCAATGTTGTAAAAATGTCAATTTCAAACGCTCATAAAAATTTAATTTGACTTTCCAGTAGACATTTTTTTTTTTGGTTCTAGGTAGACAAACTTATAAGGAATCTTGTATTATATCGCTCAGTATCTAAAGTAATATAATTAATAATAACTTGTTTGTGTAAAATGATATCGAAAAAATAAAATCGGCATTGTACTTATTAGTTATTTGTACCGAAGAATAAAATTATAAAGCCAGTAAATGTTATTTTCTTCTTTTAATGAAAATTTGGTTTCATAATTTTAATATAGCCTGAATGGTCCTTTGCCGAAAGAGAAATAAACAATATATGGATGGTGTGGCCGAGGCTTACATCGAGTAACAAAAACAAGAAGGATAACAGCCAAAAATAAATAATAAATCAAGTTCCAAGCGATTTTTCTGATAGTATTCGTCGAGCACGGCTTGTATTCAAGTCATATTATGTTCTCTAACTCAACAAGTGTTTCAAAAAAATAAAATAAAATATCGTCATAATATTATTTGGTTCTCCGGTGGGTGTTCATAATAATTTATGTTTTATAGGTATTTTACTATTTTATGTAGGTATATTAACAAATGTATCACCGACTGTTACATGAACTCATAACAAATCGCATCTGTTGTTTGTTCGACTTAGAGTTATATATTATATATAAAAAAAAAAAACAATCAATTAATATAATAAGACACTGCGTGCGTATACTCACGTGGGTGTAATAATGGGCAAAGTAGTTTTATACTTTTATGTTTATCCATTCAAAAGCAGTATTCAGTTGTTCGAATTAATGCGGTTAAGATTTATTTGTTTACAGTAAAAATTTACATACGACAAACGACGTGACAAGCTGTTCTTGTAAAAACAATTACGCCAAGTCTATACACACACATTAATGTTTACTGCGTATGCTAGTTATATGGTCTTAAAGGTTTGTTGCTTTTGGAATAAAAGTTCTTCGCTTGCGCCTATTTTGTGAATTTATCGTGTGTTTTTTATAATTTACGGCGAAACACGTCGCTACTTCGAAACTCTCGTTATATAGGTATAGTATTAATTATTATCTTTATGATGTGCGTTGAAACTTGAAATTACATAGCGTCATTGATTTTTAAGTCGTCGCCGTTAAGATTTTATTATAGGAAGAAAAACGCATTCGATAAAAATTATAAATTATTATTATAATACTTTCGTAATATTTGCATAAAAAAGCTTAATGCCGGACAGGATACAGTCATATAGCCCATATAGGTACATGTAGCCATCATATCATAGGATTATAAAAAGCCACGTGCATTTAGTTTGGTCATTAGTCGCTACATAGTCTAATGATTAGACTCTAATCACATCCACCACGTGTCCACAGTCTCAGTATACAGTGGTGTGTTATTATTATTCGCTTAAATAAACAATACAATGTAATAATAAATCATTAAATTCAAATTTATGATTCTAATAATTTCGGTATTATATTTTTCAACCACTTTTCACATTGGAAATTTGAAAAATGACCTCCTCAAAGTGACATGACATACCTAGAATTTCTAAACTTTATAGGTTTTTTACGAAACTTTTGGAATTTTTTTTACAATAAATTAGGTTAAGTTAGTTAAGTGGGTGATATTTATTATACTAATTTGATGTAGGTATTCAAAATGGTTGTTACTTGATTGAAAAAAATTGTTGACTGAACTCAACTGAGTTATTACATATCATTGACTTGACCATCCTTGATAATATGTCACACAAATATGTTATTATATGTATAACGAACCGGTTGTACCGTCCATTGTCTTAACAAAACACATTTACCCACGTTCGAACACTATAAATAATTAATAATTATCGTACATTGTGCTGATTTGACGACGAAGACTCAGGCGATATTATACGTACCTATATATAATGAAGCCTAATTTAGCTTCTTATTTATCGACCGTTTGTCGACAAAGCTGCGGACATCGTCCGTTGTTGGTAATATACGCGTACTTACCTGTATATGATGGTATTATATTATTATCATGTACCCATTACACACACCAGAGCCTTTTTTTTTAACGATGACGCACTTGTTCTGCTATTTTGGTATATATATATTGTCATATAATATAGACCGTATACTTACGCCTACTTTTCGTTCTTTATACACTTACGGGTGATGGGAAAGGGAGGAGGCTAACTGTATATATTGTATCTTGAACTTGGCTGCGTCGCTGGCGTGTAGTGAACCGAATCGGCATATATAATATTATAATACAATATCATTTCACACATCTATATGTTTATTATATTATAATTTTATCATAGTGTATACACACACTTTTTACCGCAGTTATTGTATTATTATTATTATTACTATTATTATTACTGGTATTATCGGTATTGGAATAACAAACGAAACGCATATTTTCACGGTTCAAGGTGTACCTATACGTTTTCCGCAAACGTCTGATGTGTCTACAATCCCAGTTGATTCACATTTTTTTTCTTATTATAGTTGTCATAACTTTGGAAAACTATTTCTGTTAGTTGAAAACTATTTGCGAGTCACCTCTATTAAAAATCGATTATTTTTTGGAGAGAATTAATCATTTATAAAAACGTTTAAAAAAATTTAATTACTAATTCTCATCAGGTATTCGCAAATAGCACGATTTAAAGTTATTTTGTAATGCAGGAGGACGAATAAACGTGGAAATGCACTACAAGATATTGCAGCTGTAATGTATGGTCTTAAAATATACACACAATTATTATATAGAATAATATTATGATTCTCCGTCCCAAATGAGATCGTTAGAAAAATACAAAATCAACTAGGTACACAACCTTACACATTTTGGCTACTTATCAATTATCTTTATAATATAGTTTCCCAGTCATAATCAAATCACGGTAAACGAAAAAGCCGATGAAAATATAAGGTCCTCGGACGCTATAAAACTAAATTGTTTTACCTTATACACGACGCTACATCTTTAACACAAATAATTACGAACAACATATGATGGCTATGGGATTTGGACACAATGTTCATCAAAACTAAATTAAATTAAAAACTACATTCTCACATGGCCCTCGCCACCGGACACCTCACGAAAAATAAAAACGTTGATCAATATAATGCGAATCGAACACACATCGTTTACCCACCAGTATCTGATGAAGAGGGAAGACCCACCTGTATGTGCCAGTTGTGACACCCCTTTCGATCAATTTATCATAACAGAATGTCCATTCTATGAAACTAATAGACGGGAAGCGGGAGTAACAGACATCCTCTCTGAAGTCCTCCGTCCAGACCACATAAATAACACCACAATGACATTTATAAATAATAAAATATAATTATAATTAAGACTGATTTAATTAATCATTTGTAACTACTACACTTATATTAATGTATTTAAAGATAATATAATGTAAACCTTGTACATTTTTTGCAGCCAATGTCCTTATAAAATGCTAAAGCTTATATAAAAAAAAAAAAAATAATATTATGAACTGATGTACCTAGTACCTACCCGAATTATTCAGTGATGAGCCACACCAAACCTGACTATAATCTAGACACTCTAGTACCTATCTACTATCTCTACTAGATAATTTGTCGGGAAATTAATCAATGCGGATCCACGACCATGCTTACGAATTGATGGATTGTTTTACACATTTGAAAGTCATGGTTTTGGTTCAGAAACACATTATTATCTACACCACCACAATTTATTTTGTCCGTACCAGCCGTCAAGTACAAATTCTTTCTATGATTATGGTTTTTATTTTCATTTTACAGAGCGTTCTAGGATAATTGTACTTCTTATCCACTATCTGTATTTTGTTTTCTTCCATTGTCGACGTTAATGTTTTTTTTGCAAGTAACGTTAATTCCATTAGCCCGATAAAATGTAACATTGCATGTGAGTATAATATTATGATCTCGAAATTATATTTCGGCTCGGTCCCTTTATATTCAAGTGGTTTTAATATAACGGCCATAGGTTGCCGATGTCCTCATGACTATTCCAATATAATAGTAAAATAAATATTGTATAGAATACAGCAGCAGTCGAACTTCAGAAGTGACTGAAGACTCGTCAGAAGCGTCCGCCGAACCAACAGTGCCAGTCGAAAGGAAATCGTAAATGGAAATTTGAGTAACATGGAAAAGCGCAGCGGCTAGTTGCTCACATGTGAGCATTATAAACAAAAACCAAACCAACCAACAACGATTAGATGTTAGTGAGTTATATTTTACAAAATCAACTACCTACGTATGGTGCGTGTGTGATTGGCAGTGGTTGGCTACGAACGTAATATAGTGTCGATACAATGAGCCAGTGCCGGATTTAACCATTGTGCCGCTTTAAGCACTAAATAATTTGCCGCCTTTTAATATAAATATTTTACTAGTCTAAAAAATGTTATTAAAGCATACAATTATAGTTTTTTATTTTTTACTTAAAATTTTAATGATGACAAATAAAAACATACAACTCTAAGATTATGAAATTGGAAAACATAAAATATAAATATTACCACAATCCCGTTGGTCTAAAAACATTTTATAGTTAGTTTCATTTTATTTTAGTTCTAGTTACATATAGGAAAAATGTAATATTAAAAATGATTTGCCACCCTTGAGAAACTGCCGCCCTAAGCACTAGCTTATAGTGTTTACTGGGAAATACGGCACTGCAATGAGCGGTCCGTCCTGCACGGTGCAAGTCTCACAGATACTGGTAATAGTGGATATATACTGGCATAATATTGTAAGGCAAGAAAAGTGTGGTTCACGTAATATACGAATAATAAGTCACACGAGACTATAATATTCACTGAATCGAATGACGGGAAACAACAAACCGATTATCAGTCTAGTGATGCCGTATCGCGACGGCTCCTCCTTCACGTTATAGCGTTACCGGGATAAGCACACGGTCACCAGGCCGGTATCGGTTGCCGTGGTGGTATGTTTGATGAGAAACTAAAAATGGGGCTGTATAGTCGAATATTACATTAAAAAAAGTGCACTACAATATCCGCATTATATTTCAAATTATATCAACTGACTTTCATTCGTTAACATATTACTGTACACACTATATATTATTATATAAATGGATACGTCATAATATTACTAATAATAACATTTTTGGTTATCTTTGAGCAATGCTGAAACGTTGGCATAGGTATGTAAATAATGTAAGTATGTAACCTAAACATGACAAGTGAAAAATAAATATACGTGGAAAATGAAAGATTATAATATGGGTCAGTAGTCAGTACTCATTGTTAAATGTAGATGCGAGACCTCTAATATTTATATTGATAATGTCTATACATGTTTCCAATGTTATTTTTGGCATATTGGAAATATATGAACCGAGAAAATCGTTTATGTTTAGCACGAAGTATGTGTTAACTGTTGAGCCGATGTGCAGTGTTTACAATAAAAACATTTCTAAAAATACCGATAAATGAAAAAAAAATCATGAATTACGTTATTTCATTTTTATTTTGTACTATTTTATTATGATGTCTTCGTCTTATTCTCGTTACTGAAATTATTGATTTTAATTTAACTCGCTAAATCATATAAAAAAATTAAATTTTTTTACTGTTGTATACACAGCATATTTTTTAATTCATTGCGTTTCGATACGAAAATTCATTTCTTTGAGACCAAGTGTTCCAATGTAATACACAATTGTATGCGATCTACATGTCGTTTAAATGTACAGTCTTGTTCGTGATATATAAAATACATAACAATAAAACATACATTCTACCCTGAAATAGTTTTAATTAAACACTACGTGTAATACCTATGCGTATTCGTACTTTTACCCGAGTGTGTATTGTCCGTTAAATCCAGGCGGTGATCAATCAATACAATAAAATTGTATGGCAAAAATCAGAGTAAAAAACACCAACTCTCTTATGCAACATACCCGTGCCTCGTGCAGACAGACAAGACTTTCGAATTACTATGTAGAGAGTAATATACTCGAAGTCTGCAACAGTGCAATGGCTTTGTAGCTGAACTCGTATGAGGGTTAAGCTGTGAGGTCGCCAAATGATATCGTATAATATTGTGATACCTACGAGAAACTCAGAAACCGTCATCGTCGTCGTAGTCCGAAAACCTATAATTATTGTCATTATCGTCATTTAACTCCGAACCTATGGACGTAGGTTAGACATGCAACATAATAGTGTTTCTATAAACAGTTGTAAAAAGTGATGTAACAATTATTTGCGGTCTAATTATAAATTGTGGGACGTTATACGGAAAAGCGGACCACACGTCTCGATTGTCTGTGACCTAAGTAAATTGTATCTTATACATATACCATAATATGCGTTCTTTGCTTAGATATCCAATAAAATACAAGTTTGTTCGGTGGTGATTATTTTTCGAAAAGATTTTTTATTAAAAATATTAGAGACGGCGTTTTTTCCTTATTCAATTCGCAAATCATAGTATGGGTGACTGATTTCATTTAGAATTATATTTCTCAACATTAGAATGCCATTATCGTAGGCGTAGGTACCTATATAATGTATAGCACACTATAAATAATACCTACCTACACAGTAAAATATCATTAAAACTTTTACTCAGTTATTTGATATTAATGTCAAATTTGATTATCCTTCTACTTAGATTAAAAACAAAAATCAAACTTTTACGAGATATATTTGGTCATAACATACTACATAGAAGGAAAATAAATGTATTTTAAAATACCTCAAATTCATTGAAAATATTCGAAATAATGTTATTAACTTCTCGAATTTCGAAACATTCCACTTATTGGTATACTACCCATGTATACAAATATACCTACATATATATTATAACCTAAAAAAATTGTGTCTGTTGGGAAACGATAAACTAATCTGTGAGATGTAATTACACCTTAATTTGTGTTGTTCATATATATTCTTAAGAAGTTCAATGCACATCGAATCGAGTTTTTGATATTCCAGAAAGCAATCATTATAGAGGATTAAACCATATCCGTTGACACGGAGTTGAATTTAAAGGTATATCAAAAGTATGATATAGAAATAATAATTTCTCCGATCAAAATTTACCATCATAAACACAATACTTTTAATATGTCGTATTATTGGATTGAAAAATAAATTATATTAAATTATCACTTACAAATTTCCAAATTAATGTAAATATACGGTCTACCAATGGTTAAAGTGAAAAACTAAAATGGATTATTATTAAAATTGACATGGTAAAAGTACCTACAGTTTATGCAATCCATTTTAAAATTAAATATTCTATTATATGCGCATATTATGTTGATATTATATAGTGTTGGTGCACCTCTAAAACACTTATAGAGGTTACAGGGAGACATTTCGAAGTAATGTTTGTCGGCGTTCAACCCGTTATTATACAGTACCGAGAGTGTTCAATCAGTTAAAGTTAGATATAGATGTCTATTAAATGACGTATACGTATATGGTATATATGTGCTGCAGAAATTTGCATAACTTTATTGTCAATCAGTTTTCTTCCATATCATGGTCACCAGCCAGCTCTTTAATTGAATTAAAATTCATTTTAGCAATGCGCTTTGAATGACGTTTATGACTGATCAATGTTGTAATTGATCGAGAGGGCCCGAGATGAATTCGCCAATCTCAAGTCGCTAATCTCTCTTGCGAATCATACACTTCACTCACTTGCCAATTTGTTTTAGTATGACTATTGACTTATCAATAAATACAATTTAATTTGATATGTAGCTAAACGAAATTGTTTTAAATTTATATATTTTTAATCCATATAGTATTTTTTAAGTTTTTTACTTTTTTGAAAGATAACTTGTTAATACACTATAATATCCACCAGTCTAAACTAATCATCCAAACTCCAATTTGTGTGTATCGATCTACTCAAAAAAATATTCTGCTTTGGAATAAGAAATTAAAACTGTATGTTGTCATTGGAAAAAGTAAAAACTTAAAAATGCTGTTTAAAAAATATTTAAAAATTTTAAATTTTAGAATAAAATTTGTTTTTTAACGGAGTGAAACATTGTAAAAAGAATATTTTCAAATACGTTAATTCTTTTTTAAACATGGAGCTGAAATAAAATAAAAAATTGAAATATCAATTGAAAAATATCATACAAAGCTGAAAATATATAGGTACCTATCTAATATTAGGGTTGATCTAAATTTCATCAAACGCGTAAATCATATTTATTAAAATGGTTATAATGCGTTATATAAGTACATTATATTAAATGTGATGCAATAACGTACAAAATGATAATTCTTCAAACGTATATAATACACAATTCATATTTTGTTAAGGTTTGATTTAAATTACCTGCAGTAACTAAAGAGATCACGTATTTATTTGTATTATCAGTTAGTCATCACAAGTTTACACTATAAAGTTAGGTATATCAAATTTAAAAAAAATTTAAATGTACTTAATTTTCCTAATTATTATATTGATGTTGTTCGACTACTTTAAAAATATATTACAAGTGCAAACATTATAACATTCTATTAATTATAAGTTATCCTACCCAATTGCATTGTAAAAAAAAACGTAGCTCAGCTTTGGCATATAAAATCTCAGCGATATGTTTTCCGAGCAGCTGCAAATGAAGAATTTCGTGACGAACAATTCAGCAGTATAGATCATACCTGGTAAAGAACGTGAGAAGATTTATCGTTTATCGATACCAGGATCCTCTTTTCTGGTCAACGTTCGAAACCTATATATTATTATTGTGCGTGCGTATTATATTATACGCGTGTTATAATTTATTAAATTTGTAATTGCACTGTTATAGACTCAGTGGCGTGGCAATACAAGAGTTATTTAATAGTATTATAAAACTCTGAAATTTAGAGACAGTGGCATAAGTATTTTATATTGTCCTTTCCATTTAAATTTTTTGTAAAGAGCTCGAGTAACCTAATACTTAAACAACAAAATACATATTATGATTAGTAATTCAAGCATACCTAAAAATTAAAAAAACGTTACCTATACCAAGAATGAGCAACACAAACAATTATAATATAATATATAGGGCATGATGATTTCAAGTATTTTAGTTAGCAAATGTCATGTTATAATACAATTGGCAATCTATTTTCATATTATTCATCAACCATGTTTTATTTTTGAACAATAGTTTAAGTTAATAAAAAAAATCTATTCAAATTTTTAACTATAGTATAGTTAACTATTCCACTCTTATTATATTATAGGTTGGTAAACTCGCTTGATTGCAATTAGAAATGAGGAAAAATTTATTTCAAAAATTGTTATGTATTGTGTAACGTACAATCGTACATTATACTTTCATACAAATAAAATAAACAATTTCAAATTCAACTCTGACTTTTTTTTAAGGGAGCATGGCCCAGACTGTGCTCCTCCCCATATACACGCCATTGTATTAAGTTCAAGATTTTCTATTAGGGTCGTAGTAATACCATATTTATTTGGTACTTATTGATGTTAAGTTTACACTATAAACGAAGTATCATTCATAAGAAAAACGTGAAGAATATTGACTGTCACTTGTGGCACAAATAATAAATAGGAGTGGGCGAGTATAGCAATTAATATTTAGTAGATCGTAATTCTCACCTCTGATAATTTGTATTATTACCACGCCACTGACTGAGGTGCCTCAAACCAACACTCAACAATTATATATTTACTGTACATTTACAGGTATGCATATGACTAAACGAATCACTCAAAATTAGGTCAATATAATATAATATGTAATTATATGAACCATCCAATTTGTATTCAGTACATAGACAAAGTCTTAAATATTTCAGTTGAGTCTATACATGAGATAGGTACTTGGCATTTAACCAAAATATGTAGCTACACTTTTTTCACCCAACAAAGATAAAATCACGTGTCGTTTTTGAAAGGTATTATAGAAGCTCGACTATATATTGTATAATTTTACACATACCTACTTTTGTTAATATTACTATAACCGGCAACACCTACAGAGAGATAAATCATATTATAATTTATACATGCGTTATACCCAATTACATAATTAAAACAAAATTAATTGCTTTTACTATTAGGTTGAAAATTTTCAGATTATATATATAGATTTCAATAGGTTGACTCATATAAAAGTTATATACAATGTGTAAATTGCTTCAAATACTAATATTTGGCAATTATATAAACATGTAATAACATATTGTTTTTCGAAGAATTTTGATATGATCGATTTATTGGTAATACTAAAATTGTATGATATACAATATTATGTTACTATAAGATACGGCCATATAGATAAAAAGTATAAAGTTTCATTTAACATTCACCATCATTCAATTAATATTATGATTGTGTTATATTATTAAATTTACATAATATAAGTGTATGAATATAATTTTACTTTATGATCAAACGATTTTTGTGTGATTAGAGCTGGTTCTTTGAACAGGTAATTGTGTTTGCTCATTACTCAGTAAGTTCTTTTTAAAGAGTTTTTTAAAAAGGCCCAAAAACACAAACTATAGTGAAGTTATATCACATGACCTGGAATAAAGTAATAACGAGATAATATCCATCGTTCTTAATGAAACACCATATACACTCGTATTATATATTATGTACAAAACCTTGTTCATTCAACCCTCCTTAATTTTGTTTTTTAATTGACTTTTATTACATTGTCTTCTCGCCTAAGCCAAACATATAAAACCAATGATACGTCAATTGAACAACAGGCTATGCATGCTAAATCCTGTAAGGTGCTTTCTTTTGAACAAGAATACACATATAACCTAGGGATCAAATTTGTAATTTAAAATTATTTTTTTATAATCTATATGGATCATTGGTCTAGCATTGGGATACTGAAAAATCTAACGTTAAGAAAATCCAAACCTTTAAGTACTGAACAAAACTTAATGAACGCAATGAAAAGCTAACGAAGAACTACGAAAAACTTACGTTGTGTAACTGATATAGTTGAGTCTTTGCAATACTAATGTAAGCGTATTTACTCACTACTCTACGACTTCACTCAGTTTTCGGCTGCAATTGCAATTGCAGAATGAAAAGTTCACCTTCACATATGGTCTGGCCACCCTGCAGTATATCATCAGACACCTATTTTGTTGAAATGGTGTGTAGGAAAATACACATGTTATTGTGTGAACGTTTTGAAATTGCGACCAATAAAGGAATAAGTAGGCCGTATCTCAGTATTTGCAGTCTATGATTTACAGTATAGAATATTACATAAATAATAAGGTTTGTATATATTATATAGATGCGAAGTGTTTACTGTTTACTAACCGCAGAGTATACGTCTAACTAAAACGTCTATAACTTTTTTTTTTACATTCTAATCGGAGCGAAGCGAGTTGGATCTCATTAAATTATAAATAAAAGCATTTTTTTAACGTTCTATACAACATTATGGCGGTCTATTCATAATATTATTAGCCGTGTGTCTGTCGCTTGTGTACTATAACCCTAAAATATTACACCAACCAATTATTATAAGGCAAAAGTTTTTCACCCATAATACAGTAACAATAATATGTGTTATACGACTATACGAGTATTTGGAAAAACAGAATCGTGAATTTTGAAGCTCGTCAAACTTAAATCTGAAACGATTAAACAACATGCATAAATATAAACCGCATAAACGATTCGAAATATTGATAAAATATGAGTGTTTACCTATATTATATTTTCATATTTTATCTTCATATTATATATGATAATGTATTTCGACAAGGGTCGAGAATTATCATTGTGATAACTAGGTGTTGTGATTTTAGGAAAAATAAAACTGGTTTTTAAGCTGGCTTTCATTTTGTATACATTATATTGATGAATATATTATTATATATTTGGTATGAAATTATGTTGCAAAAGAGATGTTGAATGCGATTTACCGGTTGACTGGATCCGAATGCCATGTTTCAATAGAACAAGTTAAATATTAAATTACAGGTTAATTATTTAAAACGTATTTATTTATAATTTCTTAGATTTTAATCGAAGCGAAACAAGATGTTGATATCTTTCGACACCATACAATGTAGTATAAGTAAGTTACCTAGTGCCTATTTTTTGTTCCATACTCGTAGTCGTTAACTGCAATCACGCTGAGAACTTCCTTCGATTACAATCGTATTTCTATCACCGAAGATTATAACGATTTTACGGGGTGGAAGTAAAAATGATTGTATTTTTATTTGCTTATATAGGTAATAGGTACATAAAATCTCTGTCATAATCATTTTCAACCAAAGCAATATACCAGTCTCGAAATACCTTCACAAACTTGGAAACATTGCCATATAACTATCGATTTTATGAATAATACTAAGTATTTAGTATAGTATATATTATAGAATGCTAGTTTATTCGTGAACAATTAAAAACATTATTTTACTTAGTCAATAAATAAGCAGTTATTCTGTAAAATCTTTACATCCTATCTAGTGATTATGTATACTTACATACTTTGTACCATATAAGTTTAAATTTGATAAAATTACCGATAGGCTGAGCTTATATAATACTCGTTACAACTTATGATATTCGGAATTATTGATTCCAAAACACAAATTACAACGTTTTACAAATTGAACAATTTAACTATAAAAAATAACAAAAACAATTAGGTATAGGTGTTTACCCTTGAACATTTTTAATGTGTTCTAATCAAAATGATTAAGTCTAATTAATTTAATATCCTCTCAAATATCCATTGATAACAATAATTATTTTCAAATAGTATATTAGGTACATATTATTAAGTATTTTCATTGAAACCAAGAAGGCGTGTCGTGGATGACTGCTAAAGGTTAATAATATTAAATTTATGATCGTTCCGAGTAATTGAATATACATATTACAATTAAGACAATTATTAGATATTTAGGAATTGTATAATATTGTGTAACCCAGGTCAAGAGGGTTAAGACGTGGACTTAAAACTTTTTTAGGGGGGGGGGGAGGCTTAGTGGGTATCATCATCGATTGCGCATGGTCCTTATCAGCGGTACCTTTTTAGGCATATGATTCCGCGTGCAGTATTATTGTTACATTCAAGTAACGTCAACACGTTGACAAATAAAAGTTTATTAGAAAAATTGTTCTTCTATGAGTAGTTTAACACATGTCGATATTAATATTATTGCCATCGTTCGATTGAGAATCCCTTTATTATTTATAAATTATATTTTTAACGATGAATAATAGGTTTATAAATATAATAAATACAGTATATTATATACCTGTTTTCAATAGTCAATAATACCAGTTTTTTATTTGTGCAGTTTACGATTTATATTTATTTAATAGTAATTAAATAGCTCATCTGATCCTATACGAATCTAAAAATCTAAGATGTAATATTACATCATTACAGTACGACACGAATAGACAAATAGTTTGTATTGTGCAAAAGTGCGTACATTATAAATTTATATTTTATCTTTTGCAAATAACGTATTCAGGCAACAGCTCATACGGGCCAGTAGGCATTACGCTTACTTTATTTGTGATGATTTTATAAATTGTATTGTATCTATATTCGTGTATTTAAATGTATTGGGCCACAGCCCACAAGGGCCGTTTTATTATTAGTTCATGCTGAAAGGGCAATTTTGATATTAGTTACTATTATTGTTAATTGTTTTATAATTATTTGTTATAATATATTATTGTTGTATGCAGTGACGCATATCCGAAATACCATTGTTGAGATTTTTATAAATATTGTAATTATTATCTATTGTAATATTTATAAGAGTACGCACAACATTGAAATGCCTACATTCAACCACACACAGTTCACCAACATATAGATCGTCATCCGTATTTTCCCGGAAATTCTGACCACTGAAGCAGCTGCAGTTTCAGCCACGCACTTTTTACACCGACGCCTTACATGTCGGTGCACGTTATGCTATGCAGTTGGTTGGTGTTTAAAGAGCGAAAATCATGTGTCATTCCGGCACTGAGGGCAATCGTATACCCGAAAAGATGATATGCGCGGAATCGTACTGCACTTGGTCAAGCCTCAAACACCCTCCCGATTTCTGCCTATAATATGATTTAAACAGTAGCTAGTGAATTAATTTTGTAAGTAAGAATAAGTAAGTCAATCATGGTTTGATTAAATTTTTTTATTTATTTGGGCTTTCGTCTCGAGGACTCGGGATTTTGATCATTCGTCTATATCAGAGTTATACAAACATTACAAACTGTGCGTCGCGGCTCCCAGGGGCGTCGCGGGAGTGGTCGAAGGGAGCCGCGTAGTATAATTGAAAACCAATAAATATTTTTACGAAAAACGTTTACTAATATCATTGAGGCACACCGGTTGGGAAACGTTGAATTGTCAACAACAATCATTCGCTAAATATAGCTTTAATTTATTTTATATATGTAATATGGTAAATAAATTATAAAATATAAATTACAATCATATAAACATTGATTTTTTTGTCATTTATAATTTGGGAGCCGTCAACATTTTGAGAAGACTTAAAGGAGCCGTGGGAAGAAAAAGTTTGAATTCCTCTGATCTATATACATAATAATGTTATAACTTATAATAAATACTGACAAATAAAATTAAGAGCTTTTATGTCGTACCAATTTACTATTTTTTTACTTGAACAATAAACGAGTAATTTAAATGTTTAATTTAAATATTTAAATTACCTCATAGGCCACTAGACCGTTAATTTTCACTGTGATTACTGATTTTACACCACAAATTAGTCCATTGTATAAGTCTTTTCACAAAATATGGTGTGCACATTTCCACCAAATAATTGTTACAGTACCTATCGACTTGCCTTACCATATAACCGTATAAAAGTATAACCGCCAAACAATAATTTTAATTTACTAAGAATTTTGGGGCCTAAAAAATTATTAATGATGGTCGTATTATATTATATACGTGAGACGTGCGACGCTGTGACCTACACACACCACAGACAGATACGCAGTTAAAATGTATCCAATTCTAAACTTGATGTATATATTTATATTTTATCAATTAATTTTTTTTTTAAACTACTCGTGAATGCATTTAACATACTAACATTAACTTAACCCTGTATTATAAAACATAGGATACAATATTTAACCTTAATTATTTGTCTTGTACGAAATATTTTCAGACAATCTGAGGTTTATTTACCTATACATGAATTGTATCGAAATCAAAGAATGAAAGAACACTGTTAGGTTACATAGTATAATCGTCAGATAATGGACCAGTTAAATAGTAGTAGTAGCAACACGCTGCACCTAATCATGGAATGGCCGGTGCACCTGAACTTCTCCCCGGGCCTAGCAGGCAAACGTGTCAGTGGGCCAAATTATGCAGGTTAGACCACCAGGAATTTGTATAACATCTTTGTACAAAGAATTTATTTACACTCTTAATACATTATACAAATTGGCTATAAATACGTATACTAATAAATTATGTAAATACGACTAAAACCAACAAATATTTGTCGTTTACCGAAAATTTGTACTCTGTGTTTTTTAAATTGTCTTATATAAGTTATATCAGTCTAGATGCGCGATCGCCTTTAACACTAAGATGAAAATTGAGTATTTCATATAATAACTATAATTTATCGACAAAGTACAAATCATAATATATTGTTTCTGAAATTAGTAAAAGTTGTTGAATTGAATCTTTCAATAAGTAATTACCATTTTCTATGTAATTAAAAAATAATAAAATGATTTTACTCATCAAAATAAATTAGATACGTAATGATAATAGGTAATGATTGAAATTGGAGGACACCGTTTTATTTCTTCAGTGTAAACTTAAATTACACAGCACATTTATATTAATGATTATAATTATTTGATTATTGTTTTATTTTGTTTATATTTTTTATCTTAATTGCGTTAGGATCTAAAAACATTAATATTATTGTATAAGTTTCACAAATTTACGTTACATTCTATAAAATTGATTTCCAATCATATTAAGACTCATCAACTCGGGTAAATGATTAAATTATACCTGTGATAATTCAGAACATAAAATTGCTTTCTATAAAAAAACCTTAAACGAAAATATTTACTATTTTTTCACTTCGTTGAATGCAATAGAACATGTATTCTATTTGATTAAGATATTCCTCATGTCCTTAAGTAATATTTTAATTTGTAACAATTTTGTGTTGTACCTTTATTTTTAAACATCTTGATTGAAAAGAAAAAAACCATACAAATTAATTTCAGTGTTAATGTATTGTATGATGTTTACTAGGAACGAATATAAGTATCGATAACAAATAAATATTTTATTAATGTTTTTAAACATTTTATCCATGCGATTAACCGTTGGTAGAAACAATATAAGTAAGAGGTTTATATTGTTGGGCGTACTTAAATTGTTACAACAACAGAGATACTTACCATATCAGAAGTCACAACACATACTTCTTTTTTATAGTTGTGCGAAGAGGGGGCTGCACAATGAAGCCGGGCGGCGAATTTACCTGTATGTGTGTGCACAGGCGGCAGCTACACGTAAACCAACGCGCTTGTTGTCTTCGTATATGAAAAATATTCCTCGAAGCTATATCGGTGGGGAGGAGGATGAGAGAGTGGACTGTATTTAAGATAAATGATAATAATAATGATTTTAAGGATAGATATAAATGAACTTTAACAATTACGTTTTTTTTGGTATATGAAAAAGTACAGAATAATTTATTGGATGTTCTGCAAATATGATAATTTAATTCGTAACTTAACGACTAGGGTTAGTAGTAAATATAAATTGTTGTGCACGATCACAATCCGAACGGCAAATAAATCAAATAATGTAAATAATTAAATTAATACACAGTTCGCGCGATGCGAATAATAAAACAACAACAATATAAATTGTGTACGACCTGATAATGCGTTGATAACGCCGATGATACAGTAAAGTTGTGAGGGTGGTGTGATTGTCCCAGAACGGCGATCAGCTGACGAAGATGGAACCGGATCGCGACAGTACACCACACGTCGACTAGGGCAACGTCGGCCGGCAGGTCAACGAACCCATGAGCTTGCCGCGTAATTAAACGTCATGGTTGACGAATGTGTCGAAAACGGACGAAGCGTCGAAGCGGGTTCAAACAGCTCGTACGGCCGCGTAATATGACGGCTCGTCGTGTATGGACGTCGTTGTCGCGGCGTTTGTCGAACGGCGAACACCACGCGGGGACCACGGCGGATCGCACTGCGTACAACGACGGGCGGGCGAAAACAAAAACGGTAGTTTTGGCGCAGACGGCCACAAAGAAATGAACTTCGTGTGTGTGCAGAATGACACAACACGAAACGGACATTAGCACTGTCCGGGCGGTGATTTTGGCGCAAACGGCCGCAAAAGTATAAGACACAATATTCCGTGAGAACGAAAAAACCAAGATGGCTGGGCGACGCACAACGGAACGAGAGACGACGGACCGCAAAGTCGATAACATAAACACGCGCGACAACGGCGAGATAAGTGTCGTATGAAGCGCGTGTGCTCGGGGTGGGAGATAGGGCGATAACGACGAACGGTCGACCGAAGTCCGCGCGACGTGTGACGGATCCGTACCCAACAATAGTATTCTATAATTGTTACGTCTTACGTATCTTAAAACCATAATAACACATAACCACATTTTCGTCAATATTGTTATATATGAAGGTTTTTGGTCTCATTAGTATTCATCGGGTTTCGTTTAGGATCAGAATTCGTCGACCAACGCTTTTAACTATTCAAGTGCACTTTTACAACAATAGATAACTGCACGTTTGAAGAACAAAATATGCAGAAACTTGTGATCACTTGCACTACCTAAAGAACCAATGACATCTTCTTGGAGAATAGGTAACATCTTAAATGTTTCTAGTAATTGTTAATTAAATTATAATTATTCAAAATTTTATCAGGCGAGATAGTATTTAAAAAATAATGATTAGATGGCTGTTTAACTCATAATGGTTATATATATTATATACTCTTTGAATGCTTGATATTTTAACCATAGTTTAGAAATTGTAGTTTCTCACGTATGAATAGAAAGACTAATGCCGTATTGAACATGAGTGTCGTGGGTCCCCCTGGGGGGTCGCAAGGCGTGGATCACAGTTTAAGAACTTATTGCGTATTGTACAATATTGTATTACTGTTCTCTATACCAATTAGACATTTTTGATTATCTCCGTTAAGGTCTTATTATAGTTTATATTCCTAGTTAATAGAGCATCTATAACGAATAACGATAGTTATTATTTAAAAATTATATTAGATAAGATTAATATTTGATCGCTTAAGGTTTTTACTCAAATGTCGTGCGACACTACCACGTTAATTTTTTTTCTAATGATATAAAAAAGTTTAATACTATATCTATTATTGCCTCTGATTAGATTCCAATAAAACATGTACCTACTCTAATATAATAATGGTCAATAATCACAGTGTGCACCTATATTATATAATATTATGTACATGAATTATTAATACATATTTGTTGGATGGATACGATGATGCTGTGTATGCAATGGTACGGTAATATGACCGTTATACTTCCCGTGAGGTTAATGCAGATTTTATGGACATCTTGACACACACTACAGACAAAACAGTAAAACACCATTGTCATAGTGAAACTTTTTTTTCGATTTATGTTTTAGACTAACGCACAAACTAATATTGTAATATGTGTGTAAATCTAATTAGAATACATCTGCATTCTTCATATAAGTAACAAAAAACGCGTGAAACTATTGTTGTCTCGTTAAAAAATTCCATCATGCATATGACACGTTGAATATTATATTATACAGACACACGTCCGGGATATTAATATAATAGGTAGGTATGTTAGGTAGTGCCGTATAGTGGTATAATTTGAGAACGGGTGTCTTCTCGAAATAAACATTAACCTGCAAATAGTGTAGTAATAGTTTCTGAACTTATTGTTCTGCTGAATTTTTCATTTGATATGCGTAGTACAACAGTATAAAGTATCATCACTTTTTGATATTTAAATTTTTTCGTCAGGTGAGATTCAAATATTTAGAATTTTTCATACTTTTCTTTAAATATACTATACGAACTCGGGCATTTTAATTTCTAAATGTCTATCAACATTTAAAAGTGAACTTTGGTAAAAAGTAGGTTGACAATATTTAGTTTGTGTACTATATCATATACCTGGGTGTTTTGTCATATTTAGAAGATTAGATATTTCGAAAACAATACATTTTTTATATTAAGATTTTTACACAAGAGAAATTGTATACAATATTATTAGTATGATCAGAACTAAAACTGTAGATGTGTGTCATGCGAAAATTATATCATACTGAATATTTACGTTATTTATTTCTCTAAAATTCACGTTCAAATCTGTTGTATTGCGTATTCCTCATTCACCAACTAGTTTTATTGAGTGTAATTCGAGAATATTTTCTATATAATGTTTTCTCGTAATAACATTTATCGAAAACATCATATATCATTGAAGTGCATATAAATGCACTTTGATATCATTGCGCTTAAATGTTTAGGTAGGTATCGATTAAAATTACATGACTTGTATCTTACGCCATGGCAACTAAGCCATATAGGCTATAACTTCACCCATAACATTCCGGAACCTGCACATCTATTATCCTCTAAAAGCTCCGTACGAATCCTGAAAATAAAATACGTAATTGAAGATTTCTCCGAACCTATAGTGAAGTCTTGCCGGCACGAACAAATTTTATTTCATTAATAATATTTATATTATTATCTATGATTATATTGACGAAGACTATTCTCCGACCGATTCGGGTGCTGCACCGACCAGAAGAGGAGGCGGCGAGGCGTAATTGGGGGGGGGGGATGATGTTGTAATGTCGAGCCCGTGGTGTACCAATAATATAATATTACCTTTAAACACGTATTATTATTGCACACATTCGTTTGATGGACCGTGTACAGATTATAGGGTTCTTTTCGTCCGCCTACACGTGTGTATGTGTGTCCGTAGCCGTCGAACGCCTTTGACGATCTCGACGGGTTGGCTTCGACCGCAGATAGACCTACACCGACCGACGACGACGCGTGTTGTAGTTATATTTTCGCGCGATTTCTTTCGTAATAAACTAATAACTAATAAGCAGCATCTGACGAAGACGGCGACTACGAAGTCTTATCCTACCGCATTATAATAACGATAATTATAATAATATTATAATAATATACACGCTGCAGATATCGTAAAACTAAATAATTGCCGTACAGCGCGAGTGTAATGACGTAGGCATATCATGTGTGCAGGACTCTCGGTAATAACCGGCGATTATCACCGTAGAAATCGTCTCTCTGAGAGATTATAGACACGTCAGTCGGCGACGACTGAGTTCTTAAAAATTGTTGTTTTTTTTTTTTCGTTTGTCGATATTTAGAAGTTGTTACGTGCGCATAATACACGTGATTCGTTCGATGTGGATTCTATATGATATTATAATATGCTATTATGCTCTGTTACCGCACTTTGACGACACGCATTTCGCCAAGAAAAAAAAAGTGTCTCTCGGCTGTTGCTTAACGAATCTTTATAATATATTATTATTGCTGTGCCGTACTACTGAGATCACACACGGCCGATAAATACGAAAAACGCACCACTAGCGTGATCGAATCGCGTTTATTCGCTGTTGTGGTGGTCAAATTAAATATTACATAATAGGACGCGTTATCGAGAAAAAAAAAGATTTTTACCTTCTTTTTATGTTTTTTGTGCATTCTTTCGCCGTGCGGGTTAACCTTTGTTGTTATATCGTTATTTTCACTCGTTCAAGTTCCGTTCACCTCTTTCATACATATTACCTATACCTATAGTATTTTAAAATTAGTAGTTTGTTGTGTAATGCGTCTGGTATATAAAACGAACACTTATTTTACTCTCAAGTATAGTTCTATCTTAATATGGAAATTGTAGGTACTCCCTAATAAAGGAGGTACGTAGGTATGCAATATAATTAATTACTATTAATTAATATTAATATGAAAGTTACAGTCATATACTGAGTTGGGTCATGAATATTATAATATGTGCAATATTTATTATATTCCGTAGCACACATGAATATTATGTATAATATTTTATAACTTAAGTGTTAAAAGTAAAAATGCGATATCTTGATAGTTTTTTTTATTCGTGTAATTGATATTAAAAAGCAATAAAAAAGTATTATGTATATTGTAATAATACCTATTAAATATTTTTACATTTAAAATTAATTTTTTTTTCACAAAATTAAAATTTACCTTTTTCAATGTTTTCTGAAATTTTCATTTTCAAATAAATATTTTGAAATATCAACTCCCTTGTCACATTGTTTCGAAACTTAGGTACTTCATGTCAGTAACGCGTGACATAATATTATAATATATTATTTCGTACTCTTGTTTTTGCTAACTCAGATAAGTAAAGCATAGCTGCAGTACCGGTCTTAAAAAACCCGTTTATCTTGAAAATCCTACTAAAAAAAAGATGATCGAAAGACGCTATGCCTATTATATTGATGATGTTATCGTTACCAAAACATTACGTTTTAAACAGCATTACATATATTATAATTTATAATATTATATGTGATACATTACATTAGGTATATTATATTAAGGTAATTATTATTGCATTGATGGTACCTATATAACATAGATAAGTGTGGCGTTTGGCGTTTCTGTGGAGTAGCTTTTACGTCGTTGACGTGATCCAGGAAATGTTTCGTTTACGCCGACCTGAAGCTATGGCTCGTAATATTATATAGGTATTAAAATTATTTTACGTGTGTCTTGTATTATAGTTGCGTGATGACATTCTCGTTTTTACACGTATACCCAAACGGTACAAAATTATGCACTGGAAAGTGATTTCACACACGCCCAACAAAGTTACATGCGAACATCTATTTAAGTATAAAATAACGCTATATGATAAAGATTCTCGCCTCGGTGGTTCAGTGCTGCATTTCTGAAGTACAGTGATTATAAACATAGGTATGCACTATACCTCTATATTATGTATTATTATTATTATTATTATTATTAGTATTATTATTATTAGTATGTAGACTATAGGTCCTAGTTAGGAAATGGCCGTCCTGTTGGCTGTTCAGTTTCACGAATGGTGCTATAATATAACACTTGTCGTTGTTGTTACTATACCTACCTATCCGAATATAGTATTAAAAGGCGCTGGTCGTTTGGGCGAATTCTTATATTTTTTACCTGAAAAAGGATATACCGTTTGGGCGAGTTTCATAATGCCGTTTAAGCGAATAAAATACTGTTTGGGCGAGTTTCATAATGCCGTTTAAGCGAATAAAATACTGTTTGGGCGTCGGACGAGTACAAGTCAGTCTATGTTACCAAACAATCAAAACTACATTATTGTTTTGCGCTTTAACATGTGCTACCTAGTTGTTATATAATGGTATTTAGTTATGGTTGTCATGTTATAAGAACAATGTGTTGTATTTAATTTAATTTAATTTCTGTACATATAACATATGTCCAAACTGACTAATCTATGCAAATCCAAAAATATGATAGCTAGAGTCACCTAGAGACTTGAAATGACCATACTAGGGACTTTCTTACTCCTTAATGTGTTTCTTCGTTTCCATTAAGAAATAATTTTACAAAATTTACATTTTAAACCTAAGAGGGTTTTCTTGGGTCTCGAAATACGAATACTATTTTTATAAGGTTTTTCGTTGGCCACAGAAAATAAAATAGTTATTTCTTATTACAATTGTTATATTATTTTTAGAGCTGTTAAGATATGTGCACATGAATTATTTGATTTTTTTACGGGAAACGCCGGGTAGGATTGATTAGTTGAATATAAATTTGACAATATTGGAAAGTATTGTGTCCTTATTAACAACTTTAAATTAAGAGGATCAAAAAAGAGTATTTTTAAATTATTCCAATACTGATTTACTCCTAACTCCTAAGTCAGTTCAAACTGAAAGAAATATTTATTGTTAAAACAGTATACTATTGTGGCAGAAACGTGTACACGACCCACCGAAAAAGTTTATCAAAATTGATTATGCCTATTTTGGCAATGGCCATAAATTCATTGACGGTGTATCATTGTCCATTTGTACCTATATAATACATATATTATTCAACTGTTATAAACAATGATATTATTTTTAATTTATATGTATTTTATAAGTTATAAATTATAACGCTTACAATTCATGCTTCGATGATTCAATTACGAGTCGTAATGCCTGCATATTATATTTCATGTCCATTGTGCATAATATAATATAATAATATTATTATATTATTGTGTAAAGTGCATGCTACTAAAAAGTTTTCAACATTACAAATTCCTGGACTGTTTGCAGACATGACGAGGAATCGACCAATATTATATTATTACCGTTCATGCAAAATATACCAAGTCCAAAAATCGAGTTTTTTGGTTTATTATTGTAAACAATTCACAGTTTAAAAATATTTTTAATTGAGAAAAAAAATCGAAAAATTGAGACTTAAATATTTTGAACAAACAACTTAAATCAATACCATTCCATCATATTATATAGTTACCTCAATACGATAAACACTTATTTTATAATAAAGTCTACTATGGCGGACGAACATAACGAAGACGAAATTTCGCCTTGGCTACATATTTTGTACATCATTTAAGCATGTATTATTGTATAAGCCATAACGTTGATCTGGGATTGAGTATTTAGAAATATGAAATGCTCAAATGCATTATATCATTATAATATAATGTACACATTGTACAGTGCACACAGATCGTATATAAAAGTGTATAATCCGCGTATGTATATAATTATATAATACAATACACCGTATACCTACTTAAGCTATTTCGTGTATTTCTCAACTATGTTTTTAATGACATTTCGTAGATGCAGACTGGTATACGTGGGGTGTATCTATATATAGGTATCTATAGTCGATAATACGTCATTACGCAGATATATCTATACATACTGTGATGTGTTTTGCTCAATTATTAAATCGGACCGTATAATTTTCGTACTTACGTAGAAGCTATAATATAATATGTATTATAATATGTACGTATAACTGCTGTTAGTTGTTACCGTATTGAAATGGAACGGTCACCACAAAGTAAATTATACTCGAAACGTATTGTAATTTATCTGATTTCGAACGGTGTATATCATTTTACTATTTACCTTGAACAAGGTATAATATTTTGACACCGACACTACAATGCGTAGATCCAAACTAATAGTCGTTTCCTTGAGATACATATTATATAGGTACTATCAAATTAATATCGGCTTTTAATGAGAAATATACAGGTGCACAACTATATTTTTCAGCAATTGTATTTTACAATGTTATAAAATGCACGTGTGAGATAATATGATTTACACCTGCGCAATATGGTTAGAAAATATTATTATTATTTTGCTTCTCTAAATCGGTTGCTTGTTGAAAATAAGACATAAATTCATTTTATTTGTATTCTTTTCAAATCATGTTATTCAATAGACACCAGTCCATAACCTAACCTAATAACACTCGTAAATGCATAAAAGTGTTCTATATACCTATTAAAACATCGCTACAACATCGAAGCTATAATTTATTGCACAGTGGGTATATATGTTCTTTTCATATTATAAACTTTTTTCTGAGACCCCGTCCAAACAAAAATAAATATTTACACATATTTTGTAAGCAATAATACAATACTTTATTTATTTTGTATTTTTGTTAGTTTCAGGATTATATAATCTTTAATGCTTCTCCCCCCTCGCCCATAGTTTAATCCCACTATTTTCGTTGTTCCTTTGGAATAGATTAATTATGTAGCCGTGAATTAAATAACCAATATTTTACTACTTAGCTATTGCCTATTTATATATATACTCAAACTTGAGTTAATTTAATTTAGAAGTTATAGGTATTAATACAGATGTATTATTGACAACGAGGTTTAAATTTGGGTTAATTTCGCGTCCCTAAATGTTTGGTTCAAATACTAATTAAGTGTATGGATTTTAATAGATTATTGTTAGTATACCACTCAAATTACGATGATTGTTTGAAGGTTTAAACAATGATTGCTAGTTGAGTCGCATTTATGTAATGAATGAGTACTGGACCATCAATAGTAACTACCAATTACTAATTTGTACTTAAGTAGAAACTGTCAGTACTAAACTATAATATATGCAGGCGTCTTTATATATTGTAATAATTGTAGATCATATTATATTCATATTGTTCAAACTTTTATTTGTGAACAAATGATTAATTAGGTACTACTTTAAATGTATTCTAGAAATCGTTTAAATTGGCATGAGTTATACATTTAAATGCTCGAAACATTAGTATTTTTTGTTTTATAATAAAATAGATACTTCTCGGTTATATTTCCGCGCTCAAATCTAGATATCGTTTTTGTATTTCGAACTATTTAGTATTTATTTAATATTTTAGGTTATTAACATAAATTATTTACGATTTAAGTTATTTACTATCATATACACAGTATGGTGGATAATAATGTCGTTAATTTTAAATTATAATAAATAAACAATTATATTATACTGATATTCGATACTTTTTTATTTTGTAAAATTATGAATAAATATAGAATATAAATATCTAGGGTGACGACTTTACGAGTATGAAATATTTCACATCACATATTTCAAACATGAAACTTTCACCCTTCTCAAAATATTTTAATGAATTATTGAAAAATACATTTTTTTGGTTTTTTGTTTTGTAGTATGTTTCATTAAGTCATCACTATAATGGTCAGACTGATTGCATACCTAATTAGTGATTATTAAAATATTTAATTCCCTATCAAGTCGTAGAGAAGATATATATAATATAATATATACATAAGATAGATAATTATCATGTAATTTTTATAGTGTACGATGTAAGCAATATTTCCTCAATATTTTCCACTCAACATTTAATTAAGTACCTAGAGGTGGTTACTGTACTTCCTACTATAGTTTTAGTTTCGGTTATAATGTTTTTGTTAAATAAGCAAAATATTCTTCTTATGACTTTACAGTTAATAATTTATACATTGATATTGACTTTAATACCTTTCTCGGTCAGCTTAACTCCAAAAAATAAAAAATAAAACATATAAACACATAAAAAAAGCACCTTACCAAAAACATCTTGTTATGACTACATTTTTAATTTTCCTATGTTTGACGTTTACATTTCGGATGATAATCGTATTACAATAACAACGAGTCGTGTTACATGCAAAATTATTTTTTAATCGTCGCACACAAGCCCCCGAGGCACATATCGTCATACTATATACACACCTGCACGTATATGGTATATGGTATATGGTACATACTATACCTATACACACCGATACTTCAGGTCAAATGTCGTCAGTAGCAGAGGCAGAAGAAATGTAATATAATGCCTCTGCCCTCCCCCCCCCCCCCAACCGCAGGCAAAACGAAAAGCCACCGTCCGTACATAGAGTGATTTCAATGAAATTTGTTTTAGAATCCGAAGTGTTTCTATAGCCTATAGGCCGTATTTATACACATTATACAATAATTATTATTATACCGATTACAATATATTTTATTATTGGTCACCACAATCGCTAGCTCCCGCACTCCATACCTACTCTAACTGTTAAGACGTATAAACAACACGACGGTAATTCCCGTAAAAGTGATGATTTCGTTTTGGACGCCCTGAGGAGGTAGCGGTGGCGGTTAAGCTGACCTTGTTTGAAAGAGATAGTGAACGCTTGTACGTATTATATATATATATATATCCTCACACACACACACACACACACACACACACACACACACACACTCACTCACTCACTCACTCACTCACTCACTCACTCACACAATCATCATTGGATTCATATTCTCTCTCGATCGCGTATTACTTATATAGTTACTTATATATGTATAATATATAAATATATCGTCAGATGATCCTGAGACGTGTGCGCCTACCTACCTAAACGCATACGACATTGTTGCAGTATAGAAGTGGTGACGATGAGGGGCAATTATTATCACTGGTAGGTAGGTAGGTAACTAAAACCGGCTGAAATAATCATTATGCGTACTGTATCGGTGAACGGGTAGGAGAAATTTTGAACGACGCGTGACCCACAAACGAGTCATGGAACCGATGTGCCGACGCCGACGATATATTATTATTATTTCTATTTTCTACGTATATGCCGAGCACCGGAAAAATTTCTACCCACGCACGTCTCACAAACCGATCATTTTTCCGTTTGACGCGTATTGTACCTATACGGCTATACATTGTGTACCGATTAATAACAAAATTATTTTAGTCCGTCGGTCGCCGGATTCTTTCATGGTTGCTCCTGTGCTTAGACGTTTTGTTTTCTGCAGTTATCGTTGAAGGGTTCGCTGAGCGGCTTTCGATCGTTTGTGTGTTGCGTTTTTGAAAAAAAAAGTATTATTAAGTTGTACCAGCTACTTCTACAATGACAATTACAACACGATAGCGGTGTTACCGAATTTTTGATTTGCTTAAAATTTAAAAATCTATTTTAAAATGTTTAATAGGTAGTGTAAAAAAACATGATACGATGCGTAATGATATTATGTTTGTTAGTATTGGGAGTTGGGACACATCCATATTAGTCAACATTTTTGAATCTATGAAATTAAAACTATAACTTTCAAATATTTTAAACATTATTGGTATTGTTTATCTATACTGTTTTGTAGAGTACCTACACTAATTTGTTAATAAAAAAATCACCATATAGGTGTGACAATATTTTTAGCAATCGTATGAGAAAATTAAATAGCTTCCAACGATAATTATTACAATATTGTTTTAGCTGAATATTTAGAAAACTAGGATGACACAACGTCTGAATATAATAGTATAATGGCTATACGAAGCTATTATTATTGAATGAAAAATATCATTAGGATAGTAACTCATGATATTTCTGCCTTTTGTTGTTGGGCCACCCAACCTTGTTTAATGTTGTCTTTCATTCTAAAATTTGACGTTCTAACAAATTACATTCGAGCAACTGACCCCCTTTTATCGAATAAATAACCAAATTCGGTTTTCCAATTGCCGTTTTTCGATGACCGTTTTATTGACCATTATTATATAAGTATGGCAGTATTTAAAGAAAATAAAGTATAATCCATTAGAGCTCCAAAGATTATTTTGAAATGTATATAAGTTTGAATGGGAAAATAATATGAAAGTTACATTATTACCTGTGATAAAAGTGATTCAGAATTAATAAAATTCAAATTTGAAATTTTATAGTGATATTACGCCTCTTTTGTTTCTCCCATTAATTGCTCTAAAGTAAATTGAAACAAAATTACTATTAATTTCTTTTTGGTGATACGGTTTATAACAATAATTTTTTATGCAGCAATATTTGAAGTTATTTGAAATTATTTTCATTACCTTCAAAGGTTAAACATTTTCTACGATCATACTTTTATTTTATGTTTGTGTATTACTTGAGTAGGTACCTACTTGACTTAACGCTGGATATATTATAATTATGCGAAAAAAATGAATCATTTAATTTTATTATTATATGTGGGTGATCTGCTTCATTATTATGAGGTCATACGATATTATTTACAATCATTTTTGATGAGCATAATACAATCGAGTCTCAATAACCCGAAAACCTTGATAACTCAATTTTTTTCTTGTCCCTTGAAGTTATATAAGAGTTATGTGACTCGAAAAATACATAAGTTGAATGAAATTCGAGTTATCGAGACTGTTGTATGTCTGTATTATTTTCAAATTTATAAATAATGTGCATTATACACGTTTATAATGTTCACTCGATACAATGTTACATAGGTATCAGCTATACAGTCGTTATACATACCTATACATACTCAGCTATGCATAATAAATTAATAACAATAGTAGGTGCATATTATTTGCGAACAAGATTCGTGTGGACATCACCGTAAATCTTAATGTTATTGTAATAATATCGTGGACAATTGGATTTTGGGAATCGCGAAAAAAAATTAAAATACAATTTTTTTTGAACGAGCGTGAAATCAACACGTGCAGTCATGTAAAACAATCATAACGATTTAAACGCGTTTATGTGGCGCATGCATTTCGTGACGGCCAACGTTGTGCACTATTCATTATATTATTATAACATAGTAATATATAATATCATTATGCGCAATACGACGACGCCATGTCCGGTCTGCCAGATCGTTTATTTACACTCATACCTGGAGTCCATTATACTTCACGATTTGCGAATTAATTTCGAATGAAACCGAAATGTATAATATTTTTTTTATTATTTCTAAACGTGTTTCCACTTCGCAGTGTGCAGCTCGGTAACAGAAAGATAATATTATTATATTTTCATAATAGCTCCACACTCGCTGCAAAACTACTTATGTGTGACGCGAAATTAAATTGTACTCGCCATTAACGTCACGAGCTAATACATTTAATTATTTCAAACACTTTGTATGCATCTCGTAGCATACCCATCGTAGTAACGATATTACAGCCATACTCTGTAAAAACATAAATCACAATACGATACATGTTATGGTTGAGTGAAAGAAAACATTAAAATTATTTGTAGATAGGAATTTTATTTTCAATCAACCTTTTAAGTGATACAATATTATTCATAGGGGTTAAATGAAACGTTATTTCTACGTGGGGATTCTTGGTTTTGGGGGTTTTCAAAATCACTCTGATCAACCCTCTATCCCAATCATTTACTGACCAGTGACTGTTGTTATATTATCTAATATACAAAATCACTACACTGTAAAACAAAACGGTCACAGATTTAGGCAATGCGAAACGACTGTAATATAGTATGAGGATTAATATATTTTAATAGGATACGAAAATAACTGCTCCATGAACTGTTTTGTGGTCTGACGAAAATTTCCCTACAATTATTCACACGTATACCTTGCAAACGAATAATAATTTTTAACTGATAACTTCGAAAACAATATTATATTATTATTATATTATAAACTGCAATTTTGTTCTATAATATTATATGTATAGTTGATTATTATATTCGTGATTCACTTGGAACACCTTCCTTTTTTGGGGTATGGGGGGGGGGGTTTATAAATAATACATATTGTATGTTTTACAAAATGTTTCTTGATCATTTAAAGCACTCAGTGAAAAAATAGTTAAGCAGACCTCACCGGCCACCACCCTCCCCGCTCAACTAGTGTGTATTAACTGTGTACAGGTACTAATATAGTAATATGATGATAATTGATAGTGATTTATAATATATATATATATAATATAATTATACATCATAATATATTACACTACAATACATCGTTTATAGGTAGCTACGAGTGGAAGGTATACTACAGTGGTGCTACTGCTACATCAATTTTCAAATGGCATTGTCTTGTCTTTTTTTAATAACTGCAGGTGTCGCAATAAGAACAATAATAACAATAATATTATACTTAAATACGGGAACCAAATTAAAACGAACCAATTATAAAACAATAGAACAACTTCGGCCTCGTGATAATAAAATATTCAGTATGTACCATGTGTGTACATAATATTATTATTATATGCCTATATTGTGTATAACATAAATACAATGTAATAATAATCATGTAGAGAGGTGTACATCGAAAGCCTATAATCAAATTCATAACTATTATAGTATCAAAATATTTTATTATTGAGTTCTTGACGTGTATCATTATTTTCGGTGTTCAACACTTCAACCTAACCTATACACCACCGCAGACCCATCATGAATAAATTATATTAATCCGATAATTAGTTCCGTTAGGAACGCGCATTGATTTTTTCTTGATCAGTTTTTTTTGGCACTTGTACAACAGTACGTGTTAACCAAAAACAAACTTACGTTACTCCTTCTCCCACAAATCCGAATTTTAAAAATTTTTTGTGAGAATTCCCGCAAACTCTCGGCCAGCATTTATAATTTCTGCTCCACCTGTTTGGCAGAAAATTTAAACTTTCCTGGTGTGAGACTGGGTTAAAATGACTGTAGCACCACCAATCGTCTAAAATCTAAATGGTAAACATCAAATACATTTGAAAATTGTTGATAGAAAAATTAGTAGCTACTCAAATCTTGTGATTTTTTTACCAGTTATCTGTAAATTCTGTTCCACTATTTACCGAGAAAATCAAATTCATTTATTTTTTGGGTCCCCAAAAAATTTGTTCATAAATTTGTTTAATTTGCCCATTTGAGTCACTGATTATGAATACTTACGTAGTTTTATATTGAACTCAAAATTTTATTAAAAATAACCATTGTGTATAATTATTTCATTATAATAATAAATAATATTGTACAATATACAGGTTTTAATATTATTAATATCGTTATGCATATTATATTAATATAAGCATATAAAACGATGAGCTCAATAACTCGCTTATCATCGAGTTGTGCATAGACGTCCGTAATCATCACACGTCATATAAGTATAATATGACCCAACAGAGAAGGCATATTTAATAAATACTTATTGTTTGAGGCTATAGTCCATATAATGTTAGAATATAATAATATGTAGCATTATAATAACTTATTTGCTACCACAATTTTACTTTTCTTTTATATTTGCCACAATGTGTGCACATGTCATGACGTATTCAATATTATATGTACATTTTAAGTACAACACAATCATCGTTATAGTTAATAATATAGTAGGTCTAGAAAAAATTTGTGTAGAAAAATATAAACCGAATTAAACCATTCCAAAGGATTATTCCAGTCAGTGGATTTTATTCAGAAAATATTATTGTTGAATTAAACAATCGCATACTGTGCGTGTTTTAAACGTTTGATTGACGGCTCGAGTTGTATACACATAAACGTTCGATCTGGACTACACGAGTAGTTCGTGTGTGGGTAAAAGAATAAAAAGCATTTTACACTTTCAAGAATTGAAAAAAACTCGCGAACGAATCCTCTTACGCAGGTATTTATATACTCTCTCCAAATATTATCATCCTTCAAACGATCTACATTCTAATTTATTCTCACTATATATAACATTATAATCTATACATCATCATAATTCATAAGTACTATATAATAATATATAATATGTACTTTAGACGGTACAATATGCATTTGACCACATCTGCGAAGTGAATTTCTACAATACGAAACGCCGTAAATTAATTCTGAACATCGAAATGATGTAGTAAAATTAGGATTGCAGGCACTCCAATTATGCAGCCAGAGATAAATGATAATGTACCAACGAGCAAAACATCAGTTTTTCCGATACATTCAGCAGCAGATTAATACTGAAAACCAGGAAATAATAACGAAAGAAATATAATTGAAGAAAATAATTCACCGAGTATAATTGAATCGAAAAATGAATTCTAAAAAAAAAAAACATGAATTATTTCATTTTTTTCACCCTATGTATGGACTTGTTACTTACCTTGAGATTTTATTTCAACTGGAGGTCTCGGAAGATTTTTTTTACGCGTCCACTGCAGTCGCTCACACGTGTTGGCCACATCGTCGTTTGAAAGCTGCATTAAATACTTTTTTTACGACTATAATTTGCTGCAGACATCGACACTCTGATTGGTAGTTATCGCTGATCGTAAGATCGATAAACAATTCATTCATAATAGATTATAGCTATATGGCGTATGAATATATTATCATACAAATAATATATAACATAATATACCCTATAAAAGTGAATATGCGATCGTTGCGGGAAGACTCATTCGTCATCCGTTTTGATAATTTCCCTCTACTCGATCCATTAACACTATTATTTAATATTATCGTATTAATTTGTTAACCATTATTTTATTAGTCTCGAAGATGCCCGGATCGTTACCAAACTCTTCTCGGATTTCCGTACACCTTTCTCCCGGTGAAATTACGACTTTCATTGTTTTATGTGCGCGGTCCGCACTCGCAGCTCACTAATATTCGGACGCCCGGTGGATACGACCATGACGAATCGGTGTCCGAATAATACATATAATATATTATTTTATCCAACGCCAATCCAAGCCCGACAAACCGCGATATTGTATCTAATAAGTGAGTAGTAACTAATAAGTATACGATGGCGAGTGGGCATATAGCAGAGTTGTAGTTTCTCATTAGGTATTTTCGTAGTGCTCGTATATACTTTCAACGAGTATTATCGTATTTGATTTTAATTAAAATATTTTCCATCCGCCACATTCGAAAATTATTGTGTGCGACAAGCGTCACTTTACATGCTATATACGTTACTACTTATTACTACCATATTATTATGCTCGCCGAAAGAATTGTGAACCTCACCGCCGGAAAGAACTTAAAAGGAAGTAGCGTTGCAATGAACACATTTTGAATGATTAATGATGAACATTTTATTAAATTATATAATTATTAATTTGTATATGTGTAGATACATAATAATATTATATTACTATAACAGACGAAATCAACATGTCTAATTTATTATGTAATGTTTTGTAATGCAGGTACCTAGTTGGTTCAAAAGATTGTTCTCTATTTATATTTTTTAATAGGTAATTGACTTGGTATAGATTTAAACTATTTAAATCAATTTGCAGAGTTATAAATCTGAAACTTATAAAAGTAAATGATTTAAGAAAATAACCAAGGTATATACGATGGGTGACATTTTTTAAGAAAAAACAGTTATATATTTTTTATTTTACCGAGTAAATAATTATGAAACCGTTGATTATATCATACAAATTGAACTATTTACTTTTGAAACTAGACTGCATTTTGTCATAAGCCACTAAACTAAAAAAGTTATAAAGACTATAAAGACCAAACCGGATAAACTTGTATGTTGTAAAATTAAAAAAAAAATAATATTTCATTATTATTTTTTTTCATTAATCGTTCGTTTTTTTTGTAATGTCTGTTAAATTGTCAAGTTATTTTATCTTTATTAGCCATAGGTAATTCATATTTCATAATATTGAATTAATGTTTACTTGTTGACTGTACCTATTGGCTATTATATAACTACCGTCTACCTATATAACACACGCCAAATCCTTGTGATAATGTGATGTTATTGTCGTTTGATTTGCTTGATTAGAATAATTTTAAAATGTTCAACAATCATCATGTTGCTGTAGGTACTTACCTTAAACTTGAAAACCTAATGTAACAAAGTATGACTTATTGCAGAAACAGAAAGTTGCGAATTGTGTCGTTGTTTTTACTTATACAACTTCCTAGATGAATTTATCAAATGAACTCAATATAGGCGTTACCTATAGTAAATTTTCAGAATACCTTGTTACAAAATCTGCAATCTGCATTTATTTGTTACGATCTTGGCTTAAGAATAGGCAGGTTTATCGTATGTGAACCAGTGTATAGCACATAGATACAATCCGGTTGATGTAATAATCCGGTTGTTGACAGATTGACATTGTTTATCACCGTACGTAGTTCACATGACTTCTAACAAGAAAAAAAAATTTAAGAGAAGAGGGAAATACTTAGTGTTGGGTTGTTGGTTGTTACCACACCGAAAATGTAATAAAAACAACAAATTACATCTTTTAATGACTGGTATAATGTTTATGTATATATTATTTTGTATTTACACGGCATAACTATACATGCACATTAAATTTTATAAATAAAAATACAAACAATATCGGTCCCAAAAAACACATGCAAATAGCAGCGGTGTCGTTTTCTATATTATGTTATACAGAAAAAAAACGTAATTGATAGATATAATAAGGAAATTAAGTTATACTTATTGTCTACAATTAAAATGTTGTGTATATAAGTTAACTTAATGTACAATTCAATAATATATGCGCCAGCAATGACTTATTATTTAGGTAATATATAAAAAAAAATACGTTCATAAATAAAATATATATTTATATTTCGTTTAATGAGCAACAATCTGAGTAGTGAATAGCTTTACTAGAATAAAACGCGAACGCGTAACGGGTAAGAGGGCGTAATATTCGTGAATGGCGTGTCGATAAAAATATATAGCAGAATAATAATTGATCGATCACATTCTCAAAACTAGAACAACAATGACGTAATATTCAATATTATGCTCATTTTTATTAAATAGGTTTACTGTCACTTCGACTTTGTACGATTATTTCTTATTATTAAAATAAACACACGTCGTATTTTAATGTCGTTTCCGTCCGTTTACTATCTTCCGTCCGAAGATAAAACGATGAAACAATCAAAGAATTCCCACGTAAAAGGAAGTAGAGTAAATTAACGATGAATACAGTGTCGTGTCGGGGGCCCAGTTTACAAATGCCTTCGACGACGAAGACACGAACTTGACCTCCTAATACAATGACCAATGTGACGTGCAACCATAACGATTTATTAGATTTTGATTTGATGATTGAATTTGTGACGGAAAAAACTGATATTTAGAACGAAAAATGTATGTTGCGGTGCTATGATTATTTTCATTATTAAAAAGTGAAATAAGCTATCGATTACACGTATATATTTTCTAATCATTAAAACGTTAAATAGGAATTCATCATTTACCTATTTTAAATCGAATCATCCTACAGTCAATGTTGTTACATATTGTAATCTACTAGATGCAGATGCCGAACAAAAACATATAGGTGAATTTGAGCAATTTTTCGGTAATATACTACGCCCTATTGCCCGACAGGCGGTCAGCGTGACCGGTTAAATCTATTGGTAACACGACGACGACTGACGTTCGATAACACAAGTAAACTTTGTATATGGTACAATGAATCTATGGGGAGAGGAGCGCCTAATTAATCGACAACTTGAACAGTGGCGTAGGCGCTGAACGTGACCTTTTTGGGTTCGTCGTAGGTATGTTGATAGAGTTGGCTCTTATTGTTTTTCTTGATCACTGACTTGAGATGTCCGCCATTTTTGGCCTGTTGTCTCTGCTGCTGGTGGAGCTGCTGCTGATAAAGCTGTTGCTGTTGTTGTTGCTGTTGCTGGTATTGGCCAAGTTGGTGATGTTGGTGGTGGTGTTGATGGCTGAAGTATTGATAGAAGTTGGCGGTGACAGATTCGCCGACGCTGTTGCGACGCCGGAAAGCTACTGGTTGCAAGTCCTGTAGTGGTGGTGACTGATTACCAGAAGTTATCTCACGGAGTTTGCCGAAAAACCGGTTGCCGAAAGATGACGGCTGCTGCTGTTCGATGTTCGGATACCGGCTGAATGCCACTGGCGGAGGATGTGATGGCTGGACAGCGGCCAGTTGCAACGGATGTTGTTGCCTTCGACCAGGGCCTGTGCTCCTGCTTCGAGTTCGACTGCTGGACCGAGATGATCGTCTGTGTTGTTCATACCGACCGTCCAATCTGTCGTAATCGGCTGTTGACCACAGTCGGTCCGAAACGACGGTTGTTGGCGATTGGCCGGAGGGTGACTTGGCCGGCGACTCCTGACTGGACTTCCTTTCCGGTTCCGGACTGGCCGGCGGCAACACAGCGCAATGGTTGACATTGACCCTAATGAACTGGCCCCTGACCACCTTCTGTTGTCGCCTGTAGTCTTCGCTACTACTTCCTTCACCATCGTCCGGTTTCACCTTGTATTTCCTCCTTTCCGGTCTCTGCGGAGGTGGTTCAATGCCACTATCACCATCGTCTCGGTCTTGATTATCGTCTCCATAAGATCGGTCTTTGATCGACGGCCTTGGAGATTCGGGAGTGCTTATACTTATGATGCTCGACTGAGACGAGTCCCTAGAGGTTGAGTTAGCTGCCGCCACCACAGGTCCCGCTGTTACTTCAATGTGCGTCACTCCGTCGGTATCGGTCCGCTGCACCAGGTTAAATCTGTTCACTTCAGGCATTGCCGTCAGCGCTATGTTTCCACCACTGACTCCGACTTTGCGCCTTTGCGACGACAACGGTCCACCACCACCGTTCGTGTGACCAACCCAAGGCTTCGGCTCCAACTTAATACGCCTGCTGAGCTCCTGGTACGCCCGGCACACGTCCTGCAGCCGGTTGTCCCTGCTCCGGACCACGATGGCTTCCAGACCTGCGGATGGCGTCCTCCTGGTTTTGATCACCCATACTGCGATACCGGGTAGTGCTGCTGCATCTGTGTGACAGAATGCCACATCAGTCAGCCCATATGCCTCCCGACCAGATCCGTCAGCCATCTCCGTGGAGACTGCGACTGGTGTCTGTCCACCTCTCAGTGAAGCGGCATCTGCGTCATCGCTGTCTTCTGAAACGCCACTGCTGTTGGCACTGTCCGACGCTGCACCTGCCGCCGTTGATACAGCTGCTAACGTTCCTGTCTTTCTCTTTGCGGGATCATCGTATGAGCCTAGCGACGCTAAGTCCTCATCTGACTCGAAACCCTCGTCGTCTGGCCGCTTCCTCTGGTACGGAACAATCTCCAGCCCAGCATCCCGGCTGCATGCTACTGTACACCGGCGTCCCGGTAACCGACCACGCTGTTGCTGTTTCTTGCACAGCTGTCTGACCAGCGTGGCCAGGCTGTCCGAGTCAGCAGATCCTTGGACGGGGCCCCGACCTAACAGCTCGCAGTCAGCCGTCGTTATCGTTGTTGTCACGCTCATCGTCACCTGAAACAACAAAATACAGTCATCAGTTAAATATACAGATTAATATATCAGCCGTATCTGAATCAATTAACGGGTCACTTTAAGGATTGTATTATTTTCAATTTGTATACAACATTACCCCTAATGAAAATAAAATTATAATAATATCGTATACATTTAAAACAAACATTTTGTTGATCTAGGTATAAATTTCTTTTTAATATATATCCATCTTTTTTTTTAATACTAGGATTATTTTTCTTATTTTAACCCTGATGTTAATAGTTTATACTTCATTTCATGGAACGGATATCAATTTGTGTATTCTCTAGAATGACATTTAAGTCAATTATTCATTATATTATTTTTTGTATATCACCAAACACCGTTTGGATTTGACTAAAATGACTTTTGGTTAAATATTTAACCACTGTATACCGTTGTAAATGTTCTATATGGGTTGAAGTTTATTTCCAGTGACTAGTTTTTCGTACAAAAAACGTCAATTGTATTTTTCTAGTTAAGATCACGCATTGCAATTTAAAACATTTAACACTGATAATATAAGTAATAATGTGGTTTAGTTATTATTGCAGTGGCAATCAGTTGACTCTCGTACTCGATACCCGCAGCACCTAATGTTAATTTGATGAAGATTAATTTTTGGTATAATTAATTTTAAGCGGTTTATGTGTTCTTCTGTAGTCAGTAATAATAAAAGAGAATGTGTCATTGGGCGGAGGATATATGTAAATAACCTTCGGGTGGTGATTGATCGGTAAGAAAGTGCCCCACCAGCGAATAGAACCGTGAAACGTACAACGACCCACAGATAACCGTTGGTTTGGTCGGGAGGGGTTCTCCTTGTATCTGCGAAGGGTAAAGAAACTGGAAACTGGCACTGTTTTCCAGTGACCCAGAACAGCATAGAGTAATTTGTAAAAAATGTATACTGACAGTGGTTTCTATACCGATTTAAACATTTTTCAAATTCTCAATGTTGCACTTTAAATTGTTATGGCTAATAGATGAGCTGTACATTTAATTTATGAGTACAGGAGTTTAAAATGTACGAGGAATAAGCATGAAATATGTTATGATATAAAATATTTAAAGAAAAATTCAATTTCTCCTAATATATAAACAAACTAAGTGTAATAACTTGCTTCTTTGTAAATACACAGTAAAGTAAATAATAAATTTACTTTTTATGTTTGACATAAATTAATTTTTAATCCAATTTTCATTTTATTAAATTCATTGATTTTTAATAGAAACGTTTGCTAATTAGTTCTTAAATAATATAATTGTATACTTTATTGGTATTGATTAGGTAAAACAAAAATATTTAAAGCAAAATATAACAATCGAATGCATGTATTACTAGGTATATGATTTCATATTTGTCAAGTATCTATGAAGTATTATATGTGTACCAGTTTTTGGCTCATTGCTATAATTCATGTATATGTAATCAACATTTTGTTTACAACAATATTACTATAAACGACCATACAGTTTGGTGTATTCATTTTTTATGATATTTTATATTATAATTGTTTACGACATGGTTAGTTACTATTTTTGAATGTGCGTGTTTCTGCGTGTGTTGTCATACTAAACACGTATGAACGATCTTCACTGCAGGTTATCGGACGAGTAGGTTATCGGAAGTAGTCACGTTTGAAAATAGATCATATTATCCTGCAGACAGTTAGTCGGACCTGGATCAAAGCAACGGTATTGACTCGGACGTAAACCCATTAAGCCTCCGTACACGGCCATAACAACATTTCGATGATAGGTCACAAACACGAGTAAACACCGTGGTGGTAATCCATTTCGGTATTCGTACATCTTCCTTTCCGGTTGACATTTGTATTTGTATTAGTCGGATGAATCTTTTCTGTTTGTTTAATGGATAAAAAAAACGCGTTTCGAAATACTTGTAGACCAGACGACAGTTTAATTACTGTTTAACTGGAACGTTATGCAACACCGTTACAAAAAAAAAGCATGGATCTACCTATACCATCATTCTCTCTCTGTCCTCTGTCTCTCTTTCTCTTTCTCAGCCCGTTTATTTGTAGGTGTGACCAAAAGTAAGCCATCGGTTGTTTATCGCGAGAAACGTATTATATTACACACGTTAAACCTGACTGACGATGTTCACGATTATATTTATGTATATATTTAATTATTTAACATTCGATACATTCGTTGAAGTCTCCGATCTGTATTTATACGTGAGTTATACCTACCTACCTATTTTATAAAAATCTGACGTCATCCGGAACAGAATTGGAGGGAAAAACTTAGAATTGTATTCTTGTATTGCGATACTTGCCGTCTACATATTATATTGTAACAAAATATGCTTTTGTTCACTTTTGGTTTTCAATTCAAACTTTATTGGTTTCCCTTGCAATATTTCAAAAATTACTTGGAGACTGATAATATAGGTAGACTATAAGTAATAATACCGGTCTAAGTTTTCATACACACTTGGAATGCGACGGGGAGTCAACTATTTGCGTACGATAAACTAGAGAAAGTGTTACGAGTGTACTGTGTACCCACTGCAGTCTGCAGACAAAAATGCATCAGCCGCAGGTTTCCATTAACGAACAATATGCTCTTGGGTCAAGTTTTTTTGTGGTGTTCGTGGTCTAGTGTATGTCTAAAAGTACGTCGGGTGCAGAAATATTCAACTAAAAAATTTGCACTAAATTACATTTACCGACTAAAGAGCGTTTACCGTGATAATTATATTTATAATACTATGTATATTAAAATGATTTCTCAATTTGCGCTTACAGAATTCGGACCGTAGTCACCTGACGTACTAATAGTGAGATAGCGAAGGTCAAAATGTACTGTGAAAAGAACGATCCAAAACGAATCACGTACCCATACCAATTCTTCATAACTCATCATTTATCAATAACGCTTCCTAACGATTAATTTTGGGACACCGATGGAGGTCGTATGCTACTTTTAAAGATAACGCTCGTGATCAGATTTTAATCGGTTGTACTGTTTATTTAACGATTAACATTAAGCATGGCATTGCAATCATCTGTTTTACAGCATAGGTCTCTTCGGAATATTAAGAACGATCGAAATCAGTCGAATCAGATTAAGAACATTCTTCGTTTCAAAGACGTGTACCTACGAGTCTATATGAATAAAAAAAGCTGTCGGTGGAAAATTGTAATTTATCGACCGATAACATTTTAACTGCATCATAAACCGATCGTTTGCCGAGTACAATTTGTATAAAACTAAACGCATACCTATTACCTATACTCCATATATATATATATATATATTTATAAATATAATATGCTCACTGCAGCAAAGAGTTCACAACAATTTTAAGTGCATAAAGTTTATGCGTATATATTTATAATAAAACATAAGGTTTTCAAATACATCGATATAGAGTGAGATTATTATTCTAGCACGCATATCATTATAAATTATAATATTATTCCCATATCTAGAGAACATATTATTAGTAATGTAATACAAAGAACTATGGCGAATGTAAACAAATTTAAAACGAAAACATCGACTGAAGTTCCGTGGCGATCGGATTTTATCAGCTGCAATTATATGCCTATACATAATATTTACCATGCTAAACGGTTCTCAAACACAATAATATTGTTCGTTTATCACGAAATCACTTTCGTCGTTGCTTATTATATCGACCACCTATTATAAACTATATTAAGTCGACGAGATTGCCACATGGCTATCTTCTTCTTTACTTCTTGCGTCGTGATCCATCCGTTTTCGTCGTGTCATCAACGAAATAGATGCCTCCAGAGTGACGTAGTTATACAACATTGTAGCTGTGTTCTCGTTTTATTTTTTATTTTTTCACTTTTATTATTTTAAGTAATAAATGACCCGTGAACACAGTGCTCACGAAATCGTCACACACATATAGTCCGAAGGTTCTTAAATTGCTCTTATTTAATTTTTTAATTTTTATTTTTCGAGCAATATGCTCACAAACACTCTATAAATGGCTTATGTGTGATGTAATGTCGTCCACATGTACAAACACACGTAATTAGCCGTAATTGTTCATCGCCCACCATGTTACGCCATCTGAATAATAATTATACACCGTAAACCAGTACGGATTCATAATAGGCAATCCGTAATATTATCACCAGAATCAGGTCGATATGGCAGATCAACTGTGTAGAACTAGTATTAATTATAACGCACTATACTACATTTCGATCGTATATTGTGTTCAGTGTAATGCCAAAGATTTGAAAACAATAATTTGTTTATTTCGTCTCATAATGATGACACAATTCCTGTACGATAATTGAATACATATAGGTAAATAGGTAACGAAAATATAAACATTACGTCACTTATATTGCTAGTTTCTCTACTAAGCTCTTTAATACTGTATAGCTATCGTAAAATAAAATACTTCACATAATATAGAATATACGAATAAATTCGTATTCGAAATAACGAACGTTTATAGGAACTTAAGCTTAACGATCATTCGTGTAAACCATATTTAACAATAGATTTTATTAGGCATCTGAAGATTTAAAATGTATACAAAACCAGTTGAAGTGTAAATTGTATGAAAAGCAATAGAAAGTGTTAGTAGTGTCAAAAAAAAAGATAAATAATCATCTGGGCCCACACACCAAATAACCTGTCGGCAAAGATTCGTCAGAATTGTGAAATTTGCGTAATTGTGAACATTATATTATATATTAACCGCCTTCGGCTTTTGTATAGCCTTTTATGCACGACCGTAAACCAAACTCTAAGTTTTATGTATATTTAATATTCATCATGAATGTGTAATTTAACGGTTTCGCTCATAAAAATGTATGAAATATTTCAGATTTTATTAAAACTTAAAAGCGTAAGCTTTAAAATACTTGAAGTTTTATTTTTACTATAAACATAATTTTAGGACCTTTTTTAGGATTAAATTTAAGTTTTATAAACATAAAATGTGTCACTTTAATCATATCATGTCTCAATGGATTAATAAGAAGCTTTATTTAATTCGAAATAATACATAGACAAATATTTTATTCAATCGACTTTGGGGACTTGCCATTGGGTCACATCTAATATTCATCCATGTTATGTTAATAATATATAAAATGTTTGGACGTGTTCATTGAATAATATATTATACACTGAATTTATTTTATTAAGTTACATCATTTTTTTTTCATCTTGATTGTTTTATTTTTTAAATTATTGTTTCTAAAATGATTTGTCCAAAGTCTTTATATAAAAAAAAACTGTTACATAATATCTTTGGTGGTATTTTAACCATTTGATTTTCCTTATGAAATATTTTAAAGTCAAATGTAACTCGTAGCCCGTAGGAAGAAATTTGATCTGTAAGCTAGTGCAAGGGTATTACTAAATTCGATAATCTATTATTTCGGCATGACTACTCGTTTTGACTATAATATAGTTAGGATCAGAAATTAAATTAGATATCATATTGTCTGCATAATATACCATATTATACTATTATTGTTAATATTTTCGAGTACCTTTGATGCACCTATACATACAACGAATAGTATGTATTTTGTCGAATACAATTAACATTCTATTGTCGCGGTACTCACTAAACATTACTCTTACTTCAAATATTTGTTTATAGTTGTTTAAATTGTATAGGTAAGGAGAAAACAATATGAAGTTTCTGCAGTATAAATAAAAATTAGAAATATGTGTGTATTGTGAAAGTTCGGCATACTTATAACTACTGCCGGCGACAGCGTGACTGTAAATACATATTTTATGATCGAAATGATATTGAGCTTTTTTTTCTAACCACGGGTAAACCTTTGCGGATTTCCTGCAAAGCCGCAAATATTAATCGAATAGGTTTTTTTCAGTCGGCGGTTATCACCACTTGCATCTAAGGCGTTGTGCTCGTTTATAATATAAAATATGTACTTACTGTAACTATTAACTATATCCAAACACAATGCCTCACTCGCCGAGTACGATCGTATTAGATTTGCTACAACATATTATATTATTGTGAATACATAATATTCGTTAGTCGTTGTGCTAGACGGGCCGCGTGTCGAGAGCATAATAATACTGTGTAGGTACGTGCGATAGGAAACAGTCCTAATTTTCCGTCGGACCGGAAACAATAATACTATCGTTACTACAACAGGTGTAATCGTCAACGTCGCCGTCGTCGTTGTCGGCGTCCAGGAATCCCAACCTACAGCCAACGTTTCCGGAGCAATTTGTGCAGTGTGCGCCATCCGTCGCCGAATGATTCGTCAAACTCGACCTTGTACCTACCACTTTCACGGTCGGATATCATCGCCTCCCCCTTCCCTCACAACACACGCGCATGCACATTGCACACATGCCTGACTTAGGGAAGATTCGTACAGGTACCAGATTTTACCTTTGGCGGCGTTCAACACTTGCGCGCACAAATTACAACAAAATATGTACGTATGTGTAGAATGTAGATATAGTAAGCACACCCGACTGCAGCGAGACAGGAAATATGTGTGATGGATAAAACGACGACACAAAATCTAAACTCTGGATAGACTGGCCGTCGCAAATACCGGCTGAAAAGTCTTGGGCTGCCCGTGGCAGAATTGGATTTATCGTTCAGACGACTCGTGCACATGTCGAGTATCATTGGTTCCCCTCAGACTGCATTATCGTATTTATATTATACTATATTATGTATTATATTAGAGCACGATATCGGTCGGCACATGCACTTTCTAAACAACGTATAGACGATATACCTATACGCGCGTTAACGAAATAACGTCATTAAAATCGCATTTGTGCCGACGATGTGGTATTATTATTATTATTATTATATAGCTGCAGAGTGCAGGTAAGTTTATGTCTGCCACAGTGAAGACAGTCACGGTTGTCGAATTTCCAGCTCAAACCACGTCGTCGCCGTCACAGTCCCGATGTCCGGCTTACCGTCGGACTAACCATATTGTATAATAGGCTGACTGCAAAGCAGAAAAATTAGAGTGTGGCCATATACAAATCCAAAATCTCGAATCCTGATTTGTCATTAATTCCCCGAACATGTGTTAAGTGATCGAATTCAAAGTGTCACTAATTGGTAGACGAATATCGACTTTCATAGTCTTACGAGTGACATATTTAAGTTGAACTTTTTTCTACAACGATAACAGTGTGTGACGATAATGTCCATTGAAATCTCAAGAGACATATCCCTATTGTTGAAAAAGACTACATAATTCTACATAATATGCGAGTAGAATAGTATACTTATAATTTTAATACTTGTAATCAAGTATTAATTTTAATATTCTATACACATTTCTGATTGTAATCTTAACGTAAAGGATTGTTCATTTAAAATTCCAATATTTTAATAAGGTATATTAAAAGAATAATAGAACATGTAATTTTTTTCACTCTTTTTTTATATTTTATATGTACCTAGGTATTTAATATGTAAAGGTACAGTTGGATATTTGAATAAGGCGGTTTGTCACCCTTCTCCTCCATCACTTGCACTAACAACCATAACTTGGGCCAAGTCAGTCAGCTGCAGGTCGCTATATGTACAGGGCGTTTTGAAGCTGGGTGAACAAATAACCGCCATACCTAGTATTGAATCCATTAACATTTGTCAAAAGAACAAAACTACATAACTAACTTCTACGCTGCACAATATATTATCATGTGAGTCTTTTAAATTCATCTGAAATTATTTGTGTATTGTGTTCAGGTGAAACGAAATACCATTTGTTCAAACACACACTGCATGCATTTTTTTAGACAATGTTTGAATAGCAAATAGACCGGGTGTAAAATAAATTTTAATGCGCAGTTAAAGAAGTGATGTGCGTTAAGACTGCATCGCCTTTATGTTTTCTGAAGACATGATATATATATACCTACATATTACATTAGTCGTTCGAAAGCATCATATTATATTATTTGTATAAAAAAGCAAATTAAATATAATTCAATACCACACAGATATTAGATACGATAGAATTTGTAAATTGTTATCGTACAGAAATCGCTAGCGAATGCTGCAGCGAGTATAGCGCATAATAATATATAAAACGACCTACTTAAAAGTGACGCATATAATGTGTCCGACTAGCGTTTTCATGGTAAAGCGAATATCCAGTAGCTTCCAACAACTATACTGTAATAATATACTATAATATTACCTACGTTTCGTTTTGTGCAAATTGTTAAAACAATGCTCGACAATGAAAATTCTTAATTCATTAAATTATGTTAACACTGCAATTTGCAAGCAGTTAACGTATTTTTACTTACTGTTTTACGTAGCAAAATTAATATATTATTATTAAATCCACATGATATTATCAAGTATTAAAAATCTCATGTTTAAGTGATACGCCCATGATACGTCACATAGCACAATAGAATTCATAGTAGATACAATAATAGTAATAATTTAAAAATACCTGTGGTATAGAGTTACATACAATACGTTTTTTAAATTGTTTTAGTTAACAAGATAACAACAAATTTGCACCTAGAATAATAGTTTCGTTTGTTAAAACAATAAACAATAAAAAATAATAATAATAAAACTATCTGAATTCCGTTTTTGGCTGGATTTTAATGGATAGTGTTGTGCAATGTGCATAGTAAAAAAAATAGCCGGAGAAGAATCCGCATTGACGGATCAATTGTCTTTCGACGTCGAATTCGATGGCAGAAAGTTAAAGGAGAAATGTACACGGCCACGGCGTGTCCTGCAATCCTACATATATGATAGATTATAAAATTCTATAATGCATTTTACATTTTCGGCCGTTTCACTGTAATCCACTATGAAAACATCAATCTAGAAACATTTTTGATTCATTTGTAACGCAGACAATAAGTGCATAGTGCGTGTAATGAACAGACAATATAATATGTGATGTCTAGGTCTCGTCTGGTCTTGATTTCGTAGTGGTGTCCGTCAAATTCTTCACCAAATCAAATCCTCTCCGAATGACTTTCAAAGATAGAATAAACACACTATGTAATTTTAAGCGTTTAGATAGTTTTCACAGCAAACACGTTTTAAAACCATTAAGTTAAAAAATTATCGTATACCATTTAATATCGGTTTACTGAATTCGGTGTTTTGGCAATTAACGCTGCATTGAACTTTCTACTTAATAATATGTCATTTTAAAAATATTAGCCTGTACCCTATACCTATATAATAAGCGTTTATCATTATAGTATTATATCAAGTATAACTTTTTTTAACCGCTCTGCAGTACAGTAGGTATCGAGTGTACCTCGTCATTGAGGTAAGTCATAGTAAGAATTAATTATATAAACATTTGGAGAAAATTTTAAATATTTTAGGTTATTTGTTTGTTTTGGAATTACAACTAAATTAGAAAATCGATTGGTGATAAATTGTTATTTTACGTGTGGAATCGATTTTATCAAAAACTGGTTTTGTATAAAAGTTCCGCTTTTTCCCGGATATTTTGAAAAGTAATGAGATTTTTTTTATGCAGACCACACTCAAATTTGAAAATTGAAACATTTATTGCTTCAAAAGGTGATGATAAGTACAAAAATTATGTATTTATAAACGCTGCTAATTATTTACAAACCAATACCCAATAGCTATTATGTTATTAAATGATGAACACTGCATTCAAATTATAGGAACACATCACAACCATATTATATTGTGTTATTGTTTATACTATATTGACTGAATGGGAATCAACTTTAATCACCATAGAACGAATTTAAAAATCTAAATTGTTTGAAATTTGAACTTCCAATCCTGCAATTGGAAATAGAAGAAAGTGACATTGACGATTGATTAAGTTATGTTGATTTGTCAAATTATACTGAAAATAATTGTCTACATGTGTACAATCAATATATAATTTTCAATATACATATATGAATTTCAGACCGTTAGGAAATAGAATAACCATGCTTTTAACACCGTATACGGAATTATTATAGAGGTATATTAAACGGTATTACCAGTATTTCCAGTAATACACAACGGTTCGCTGATGCAGACAAAAATCCACGAAGAGTTATCGAATACCGATCGGGAACAAAGTATTATTTCATAATAAAACAAATTATCGTTCGACTTTATTGCACAGTTCTGTAGAATTTGTCCTAGATGACAACCATATGCTGCATTAACTGCTCTCCAAGAGTCCAAGAAGACGAAATTTTCAATAATTGTGCGTAGAGTTAAATTTTAAAAGATGATTTGTCACTTTTTTCAATGTTTCACAGGAATCATCGGTGACATACTACGAAAATAAATACTTGATTTTCCGACGGTAAAAATATTCAGTAGGATGTACACAAATAAAATTCACGAAACCAAAATATTTCTGTTCACGATTGACAAAGGAGAATATATTATGTGGAGTGTTAAACAAAATATTTTTATTTTTATTGAATCATTTGATTTTAACAGAATATTCAAAGAATAATCAATTTATTATGAAAAAGTACTATAAGAGGATTTTGTTTATATGATATATAGAACAAAGGTTTACCAATATACAGCGTGTGACCATGGATCACAGGTGTAGGTATGGTAACAATCAACGATATAATATTTATATGATTACACTTAATATTGAAACCAATACAGTCAATTGTCTGTACCTGTTAATATTAATATAATTATTATTATATTTACTTAACACTTAGATTACTGATTGAAAACCGAATAGATGCACACCGCATATTAAGTAAAAACTAATTAAAATAAACTTGAAGGTTTTTAGTTTTGGATTTTTGGTGTACCTACTAAAATAAACTGGTTTCGTAATGATGTGTTTATAAATATTTATTTTAAACTAAACTACTAATTTTCTCCAATTTACACTTAAGATGAAATAAAATATCCAATATTAAAACAACATTAACATAAACGATAATTACTAATAGGGCACATTCGAAATTTTTCAAATATTCAGTGTGATTTTTAATAATATATTTTCAGACCACGTATATCTCAAAACGATAGTAGCTATCCGTATTCACTCGAAAGCGATCTACTACTATAAATACTGATATACTGCCACACTGGCATTCATTATAAATTATAAAAATATGTTCTACAAAATATTTTAAATATTTTAATTCGATAATTTCACCCCATATAACCTAGCCGTTTATGGTAGTAACATAATACGCTCAGTATTTATCGCCAATAATATTGTCACGATCCGTTCGAGCACGAGAATTAAATTTCAAATTTATTCACGACGATATTGGACATGGTGTATAATACCGTATAATATTATTATATAGCAGATCAGAATTATCAGATACAAAACCGTACAATTTGCCTTTAAAAAATGTAAAGCGCGCACGCGTGCACCACACTGCAACAGACATGCAATCTATTCGATTATTATTATAATAAATGAGGGCGACGGCAAAAAATGAAAGTGATATAATTTCTCTCTTGATTACAGGATATCCGTCGACGGTCACGAATAAAGTATGCGCGTTCGTTCATAAATACGAGTCGCGAACTTTCAGTCTTTTCGAAAACAGCTGACGGGGTGCACGCGAGTGCAGGTTCCCGAAACCAACCCGCCCAAAAGGATTTTAAGACGATTGGGGGTTTTGCTGCTGGTGCGTATCACGAGCATAAACTTATTTAATTAAAATGACCGATCTCGTTGGAAAACCCATAAATCAACGGATCGTAAGCGGAACGGCGAATATTATTGTTATTGTAGGTGCTCCACTGCTCGAGTTCTACGCTGCAGTGACGGTCAGAAGCCGTCATAGGAAGAACACGATCATCGCGCATAAATAAGTACGCAATACGCACAATATATATGGGTAGGTCAGGTATAGGCTGTTCGTCGGGCCGCCTACGAACGGCGATTGTAATAAATAATTACGCATATTATCATCGTTTGGCCTAATAATATTATAACATTGTCTCGGCGGCGACGGCGGCGGTGATGGCGGGCGGCGGCGGAAGCGGTGATCGAGTACTAGCCGCACTTCCGCCCAGTTCCAGTCGGATTTCCGCGGCGACTCGATCGGACCGAGCGGTTCTAAATCCTGACCGCAGCGGATGTAACGACGATCAACGTTCGTCACGTAGTCGTCGCCGTACCCCATTGTACCCGTACACGTGTACTACGAGTATATTATATTATTATTATTATTATTATTATTATTATTATTATTATTATTATTATGTATACAGTGCCAAAATAATAAGTCTCCCGTCCACCGCAATCGAGTTCCGATTGTTACCCACCCGCCGCCGTCGCTGCTGTTTTCTTCCCACCGCGTCACCACCGGGTCGCATGCATACAACGTGCGGTGCGACCGGCAGTAATTAAATGGCGGAGAAAAAATACATCGTTATTTTTACAATCAATTACTATCGTTTTATCGGGTCGTAATTGTCGCGTGCGACAAATATTATTGTGTACGACAAATGTGCAAGCGCGTATAATATACATTAATATTATGTGTTTAAAGCGAATAAGCGTGGACTCTGGCTCGGGAAGGAGGCCAGTGTGTCCGAAGCCTACATTCCGACGCTGACGGCGGTCGTCGGTCTTTCACCGGAGCCGGTGGACACGCGCCAGTTATATTATATTTCTTTTTTATCATTTTTGTAAAAATAATATGTTTTGACCGATCGATTGTAGAGAGAGAGAGAGGGACACCCACTTTTAACCCGCCGAGACTTTTAACCGGAAAAAAATGTCCATGCGACAACCGCGGTAACAGGCGTACTCGTATGTCCACACTACGAGTATAATATTATTCTCATAAAATATTATTGAGGCAGTATTTGCGACGAATATACAATGTTTTTCAATCGTTTCACCAGCATTATATAATTACGAATGTCGAGTATATTATAATATCATGCACGAGTTTGCCTTCCGTTTGTATTTCTATATATAAACATTTATGAAAAAGCATTTCCACCGACGACGACGAAAAAATTGTCACATATTAATATTATGTATAAAGTCTCGTTTAATTACAAATGACCGTTAATGCAGTTAACATTGCTAAACTCGTTTAACTCATCGAGTTGGTCTCAAAAAAAGCACCTATGCCTAATTAACAAAATATCACTTTTGTCAGAATCGAGTGTCTCTTCTAAGTCCAAATAATATTATGTCTAACGACTAATTAGTATAATAAGTATCTAATAAATAGGTAAGGTTAGGTTAGCTTATTAGAGTTTTAGTTTTTTTTCAATGAATTACCTATCATTTTATATTGTTATAATGTTATGTGACTTATGTACACTCAACAGTCATCCCAATTAGTAAATGTCAATTAGTTAATTAGTACTGTCGTTTGTCACGTTATACCTACCTTGAACTTATTTTGAACATCATTCGTCCTTCGTTGATACAGATTATAGTCAAAATATAATATTATACAGACATATAAGAAGTTAATTATAATTGAGCTATCTATGCAAAAGTATCATAATTAATTATAATTTAACTATAGGTATGTACCACACAATCAATTTTTTTTTAAATGTTATCAGTTTACAATGACGTTTATTGTTTAGAACTTAGTGACAGCTAAACATTTACATTGTCTTAACTCATAAGTGCACATTGATCTGAAAATTTTTGTGGGACGGATTCATATACGTTTAACTCGTATTAAAACGGTGTACCTATCTATAACAAAACCTAGTTTCAACGCCATGCACAAAAAAAACATCGAGATACAGTGAAATCGTGATATTCTAATGTTTGTCAATGTTTAGTATAAAAAAGCACACACAGTTGCATACTGTTACACTATAGGTAACAGCTGGTTTATAATGTTATGTTAAATGTAAATAGTGTACCTATACATTATTGTAATTTAATTAATAATATTATCATACGTCTATGGACTACGAACACATTGTGTATGAATCGCGTGACCATCTACGGGTTCTCCGTTCACGTTGATTGGGAACCAACGACATTGGTCTTTTCACTTTTTTTTCTGTGTGTTTTTCTTAAACAAGTAACAACAACAATTTTTTTTAGCTAATTTTACTTAACTTTTACTGGATTTCTATTCTTACTAAAACAAATAAAATTCATATTAATAGATAATCCCTATAACAATCGTAAGAAGTATTACCTTAAATAAAAAGGAATACACTAACTTTAGTGTTAAGTATTAAGTAGTATTAAGTATAATGAGTTTATTTAAGTAATTAATTTCGTTTTATACTTGATCCTTGTGTTGAGGTATAAAAAGCTATATATAAGAAGAACAATGTTAGTTCGACATTAATTACTATTTTTTTTAAATTATTAACAGTATTATTCATAGTTACTAGTTAGAAAAATTCAAAGAATATGTTCGACAGTACGACTTTAAAATAAAAATTAACATTTAGGTAGTTATTAAAAAAACAAAACAAAACGTATTCAGTGTAACGTAATAGGACAAAAAAATCCAGTGATTCACTTAGTGGTCCCTAAGTTTGTTTAAACATGTATCATAGTTCATCGTAAAGCATAAAATAACAATAACAATAATAATAATACGAATAATTATTCATAGAGCGTATCTACTTGTGTATTGTGACAATAATATTCCCGTTTATTATACACATAGCCCAGAAGTAATGTAATATGTATAGTGCTATTATACCAATGGCCAAACAAATGTTCTGTAGTCCCATCGGTTGTGAACGTTTTTAGTTGTTTTCGTAACCATGTAATGTGCATTTTTGAATTTATAATTATTATTTATTTTACTACATATTTTATCAGTAAAAACAAAAACTTTTGAGCCTCAGAATCCTGCAGTCAACCGCATACCAATGTACCATAATTCCGTGGTCTTGGCCATCTTGTTGTACATTTCGATTGGAGTAGTTCTCACTCAATTCGTGTTCTTTGAAGTACGCGGTCAATAAGACCAAGCAATTGTGATACACAGGAATACAACTAAAAACCTAAACTTCGGAAAGCCGAACCACAATGTGGGTCACGTATTTTTTTTTTTGTTTTATTCTTAATTGGTCGGTGTAATTATCCACACATTCGTGTATTTCATCAAGGCTCTCTTCGAAGGACCTTATACATGCATTTTTGACAATCGTTTATTTTAATATATACCAGCTACCTATATACCTACATAAACGACAATGACAAACAAACCTGTGTTCCTGTTGTTGTTGTTTTTATTTTTTTATTATTATTTTTATTTATTTTTATATTGCTTCTCGACCAGTCGTATTTGTACGAAAGTAGCCGACCGTGGGCCAGGTTCACTTGTGCCACGTCTGTCACAGGTTGAATATTTTTTTTAATAGAGGAAACTGAACGTATATTGTAATACGAAGTCAATAATTTACATCCCTATCCAGGAGGGCAGTGATTTATCAGTAGGTACCAACTACAAAAAATTTTCCGGAGATCTAAAAAAAGACTGAAGTAGCCACTAGCCATTGCAAGGTCTTCTGTGTATACGACCAATAAACGTACAAATAAGACTGTATATTTAGTATATAATATATACCAACACCGTTTGATCAGACACAAGTGTCAGTCGATAATGGATTTTTAAATCTTAATGCATTAAAAAAATATTAATAATAAAAACCAACCAAGCTTCATTACCCCGATCGGTCGGTCTGCATACAGAACGTTAGAACCAGTTTACAAAATGCATAACTAATATGAAAACGAAAATCACTGGGAACTCTTAAAAAATTCACAGTATTGTGAAGTTTCAATTGTTGTTTGGAATAATACTTAAAAAAACATATTATCATTCAAGGGCATCCTTAATTATTATTACACTACTTAGAGGTCGATTTTATGTACTTTATTTTCCATTATTTAACCTTCAAATCGTGTAATATGGTATAAAAATTCAATTAATTTATGTTATTTGGTCGCAAAAATGTTCCATAATTAATTTAAATATAACCTTTCACTTACTAAACTTATATTTTTGTAAATGATAAAAATCATTTCATATTGTTGAAAAAAAATCTACAACAGCAGGAAACAAAAAATGTCACCAAAGATACTATGTCACTGATACATATAAAAATTAAAAACCAATACCGATTTAGGGATATGTGTTTGAATTTTCAACCATCGATTCAATTATAAACTAAAAAAGGGAAAAAACACTATAATAAAAATTGCACTTCAGATAATAAGTGAGGAATAATAGATTTCGGCTCAGCCTCCTCAACTATTTACCAAGCTACTCAAAACAATATTAAATTACATAACTAAAATGTAGACTAGACAACAAATAAACTAGTGTATTATATTTTAATAATAGATAATTAATAAATTTGACTGTTTACTGCTTAGTATAGGTTGTCTGAGCCATGAGTATGATCAAAAAAATATTTTTATTCGATTTATATACGTTAGGCAATGTCATAGTATTATGGTTAATAGTTAAAACAAATAATATTTTAATTATATTTTTTTTTTAATTTTGCAAATAGTATGTTATCCTATAGTAACTTAAGTTTACTAAAGTTTTGGGTATCACGTCTTAAACATCTCATTTCTTAAAACTATATAAAAATGGGTAAAAAATATTATATGATATTATTAAATGTAATAACACAACCAAGGTATCAGTGATCTTAAACTTTAAAGTCATAATTTGTATACGTTTAGTACGTATATAACATTATAAATTTACAATATTTGCATATTTTTAAAACTAATGAAGACTATAGTGCCTGTATAATAATATTATATCGCCAGCGATTCGCAATTTTATTATATTTTGTAAATTATGTATTCGCATAAACGAAATATTATGAGCGTGTCGAGAATAAATATATTCATTTTGTGCAGCCGGAAATATTTCGGAACGCTCAAAAACCAAATCAGCACGTCGCCATTGTTGACGAATATATATGAATAATAATATAACAATTTGTATGATATTATATGATATTAAAAACCGACAACACACCCGTTTCACTGGTCAGTGACTTCGAGTATTAAAATGAAAAACGATACACTCGATGTGTAAGGCGAGGAAATAATATCGAAACTCGCGTTTGCCAGTGCGCCATAGCAATATCATAACGTAGAGTATAATATAACCACATTGGACCGGAATCGAAGGTTGGACGGTTGGTTTAAGACGTTTTTTCCCTTGTGGTTAAGTGTAAAACGAGAATTTAATACGATAATGTATTTTGATCGTTCGCTAAACGTCGTAGTGTTGAGTTTATGGTTATTATTATTATTATTATTATTATTTTGTTTTTCAGATATACAAAAAACAAAAAATTGTTTTGTCTCGACTAAGCGATACCAGCCATGTATGTATGGGATCAGAGTGCACACTACGTGTTTTGGCTAAATACGGAATTTTGTATAAAAACGGAGCCTGTGTAACCGGGGTTACCTGCGTTATTTTTTTAACTTTATTATTGATTTGGCCTAGAAATCGTTTGAGAAATTTGTCACGCACGTAAATGCATTGCAAACATGAGCGCATTTCGAAGGGACAATATAACAATAATAATAATAATAATCATAATAGTATAGTACTACGCCTATGTAGTATATAGCGGTCCTCGGGGATTTCGTACACAGTTTTTTATCACTTAATCTTTGTCGCCGCTTTGGTGTTATGACGGGCTACCGGTATTATTATATATTATATATTTTTGTCTCGGTCGTCCGCATATAAAATAATATACCTATACATAATAAGTATGATATCCCACAAAAATATTAGTGTTGCGGCCTCGTTAGGTGACATTGTACGATTTCCAGCTATATATTTGATATAATAATTTATTACAATATGATATCATAATAATGTGACACGTGGATTTTCGTGTCGTGTCATCGCCCCGCGTTGTCGAGATATATTATCGTGTTCTTTCTATAAATGCGTGTTACGATAATATTATTATTGTCTGTCATAATAATAAAAATGATCGAACGCGAGTGGAACAACGTTGGTATGGCGAAGTTTTTTGTTGTGGATAAACGTTCCGGGGAATGTCCGTCTGAAAGGGAAAACGGAGTGGTTCGAAAACAGCGATCCGCAAACTGTTTTCAACACGCGGACCGGTCTCGGCAGAGCTGGGCGAAAGCATTAACGCTTTGGCGTGCATTGCAAGCCGCGTATATATATTATGTATTTATGCATTCACCTACCCACCTGTACGTAAAATACATATTATATGTATATAATGCTCTCACGACTACCATCCGGTTTTTGGCAATGTGTTCGAAAGTCAAGGCCGTGATAATAAGATCGCAAAAATGATTTCCCTTTTCTGCAGCAACAAGTGCGCGCGTGGGAAACGTCGTAGGTACTCTGTAGATAAGTACCATACAATAATATTATGCTATGCTGCAGGTACAACGTTTTAGACGGGTAAATAGTTGACGCCAAAAAATTGTTCCAAACGATTTCGCGGAGATCACTTCGGCTTTCCGATATTATAATATTATAATATTTTGAATACATTTGCGAAGGTAGGAGACAAAATCAACACTCTCTCGAGTGTAGTCAGTATAGATTGGTGACTTGACTCGGATAAAAAAATTCTAGTAATATCTGCACCCGTTGAATGTCATCCATATTCAATTTACATAATTGTAATTAACAAATACAAATTTATGTTAATGTATTAATTATATTAATCGTTTACTTGTATTTTGTATAGACTTTTAATTTTCCAGCTGTCCCTTAAGTCATGGGACATGACTAGGTTAAGTTCTATATGATCGGCAGATACTGTATATTAAACAATGTCTATAACATAATATTATTATCTTTGTGACGAGCATTATTTTTATGTCCCGAGGAATCGACCTATATAGCCCCCCCCCTCTCTTCTGCTATCTAAATATATTATATGAAATGTACCAATTATTACTGTTGGTACAAGAACGTCTGTTGCTTAATTCGTATGGACACTATAATATGTACTTATTAGGTGCACAATAATATTTGGGTACATTATACGTTGTGTTAAGCCATGTGTGTTACTATTTCACAATATAAAATATAGATGTGATCATCACGACAGTTCAGTCGTCGATTCGGTCATTATTTATTAGTGGTGTTGTCGTCCACTCGCGGTAATATTGTTTTCATTTCATCGATGTACACCGGTGACTCGCCGGCCGTTGACGAACCGTAAAACAATAATAATACAACATTATATTACATCGTTATTGTGAGGTAAGATTATGTTATATCGTTATCATTATTGACATTATAATATTATATTGTTATTTTAAGCCAGTAGCTAAGCACCATGATACTCGTGATGTGCACTCTGACTGAAGTGTTGTAAATATTATGCGGAATTTCGATAATTCTCCGCCGCCGCCGCAGGTTTTCACAACTCGAAAGCGCATAAATAGAGCGCACGCGATTTAACGAATTTTCGAGACTATACACTGCAGCTCTATATACACTCCGTTTAGATATAATATACATTATTATTATTATTAAACATGTAGCATACCAACTAACGATTTTAAGTAGGCACTTATGATATTATTAAAATCGTCAGAAGTACAACTTTACTGATGAACAGATATCGACGGATAGTGCAGATCACACAGTCGTGTATATAGATATTTTCGTCTAGAAACTACAACGTTACAGCCATCTCGCTTTCCTACTGAAAAACGTATTATATTATTACATCATTATTATTATACCTACGTCTGGCAGTCTCGGTTAAAATGTCCGTTCGGTTCCGAAGTGTTCGCGTCATATTTTTATGCGCACCAACAAGCGACGGCGTTAAGATCGCGCGATTTTTTTCACCTCAGGTCTGTTTTTTCTTACACAATTTATATCCTTAACTCGAGTAGTCGCATTCCGATTGTCTGGAATTCCATATTGGGTATCACGGGGGAGGCAAAAACGTCGTCTCTCGGAACGTATAATTCCGTCAATATTTTTACGACACATAGCTCTATAGCAGATATAATACGAATCCGTACAAAAACGGCCGACACAATAATACTCGTTTGTTTGTTCTTTCATATATTTATAGTTCTAGATTATTATTATTATTATTTATATATATATATATTATTTTTTTTTGCTTTTAGATGTGACGGCGTGAAAACTCTTTTCTATATAATATACTACAACTACCATTTTCTTATTTGCCATCGACACACGTCATTACAAACGTGTCCGTCCGTCCGTTTAAGTGCATTATGATTACAGTGTTATGGACTAAAATATTATTATATGTTTTATGAGGATCATCTCTCCTACTCACGGACCTTGTTGGATGCTTTCGCCCAATTTACCTTTGATCCGTTTTGTTGGCTTGTAATACATTTTTTTTTTCGTTTTGAACACTCGTTGAAAATAGGTCCTTGGTGATACCATACATAGGTATATTATTTTTAAACACTGTTGTATCACACTTGAAACATATTTGGTCGAAACGTCATCTTTGATATAATCATCGACGGCCGTTCTACAATTTAATATTTGTATAATATTTACGACGTTAATTGATACGATAGAAATGAAGTACTTAAGTGAGTACTACACCACCCATTGACATCTCTAACCGTACTAGGGAGACGAAAAGTATTATTATACATCTGATCTAAGCTGGAGTCCGAACGATAATAATATTACATATTATGTAAGCACTCGTACTTATATAGTTAACGTGTCTAAAATTCAATATGGGCATTTCGATCATATCGCGTAATGTATGGATAAAATATAAATTATGTACTGCAACAATAATAATATGCAATTTTCAGTTGGTAATTATCTACTAAATTTTATGAAAATCGGAAAACCATGAAATGAAACTCGAAGTTTCCCGCTGATAATTCAGAACACTGTTGTACATACAAAGAGTCAATGTCAAGGACAAAATTACAGAGTTAACGACCAATTTCAATTCATAACATTACATCGCGCACGCAATCCTTTGGCACTAATACTCATTATTATTGCATTGCCATTATAATAATAATTAATATCATGCAGTCATACCTGACTTTTTGTTCCATCTCTTTAAGCTGCAATAATTTAATAAATCAACTGACATTCAATATAATTTATTTTTTCAAATAAAGTGTGATTTATTTGGTTACATAACATGCTCCGGGCGCTGTCAATTAATAAAACATCATACGTCTTGTCATCGACTATAGAGTCGATTACTATGCATAGGTATAGACAATATACTTATTATAAAACCTATGCTTGTGTATAATATAATAAATAATAATATAACATATTTGTATGGGTTTATTCAATTTTTTACGAGTTTGTAATTTTACTCTTTGAACATTATATAATATACCTACATAATACGTTTACGCGTCGAGTATTCTAATATTATCATTATTATATTATTTAATAAGGGTGATAATCGCCTGTTAATGTAGTATAGCGTCAATACAGACTACTGCGGTATTGTTGTTTTTTTTTACCATCTGTCGTCAACCATAAAACATCTTTTCAAATTAAATTTAAAAAAAATAAAAGCCACATACACGATACCTATATGTTATAGGTCTTGACGAATCCGTTGAAACGTACATGGGTACCAGAAGACCATAAAACATACGTGTACGTAGAGGTTACAGTCGGTTGCGTATTTATTCATTCCTTCTTTTAAAACCGTCGCGTCGTGCACACCAAACAATTAGTAAAGTCAAAATTACAAAACAACGTTTCGCGTGAGGCGGACGTCCCCGAAAGCGCGCTGCTGTGTTATAACAATATAGGAGCGAGTGGTTCGGCTATATAGGTTCATAAAACACCTTTTATTCTGTGGAAATGAAAACAAAAGCGGAACACACCTGTGTATTGAGAACGACTCGGCGGCGGTTAGGTAAACACGGCCTATTTCCGATGGAATATATCGTATTGCTCTGTACGCGCATTATTAATCTGGCAATTCGTATTGAATGTCAAACCGTGTACTGATGTGTACGTGCGCGTGTGTATTATACCTACTGTATTAGGTATATATTATTATCATTATTCTCTCGTCCACCGACGTTCACGGTCTGACATCGTACCTTCCAATACGTTTATTGTGTGTATAATATTCCACTAACGGGGCGAAAACGTTTCGAATCATGCGCGCAAACGGCTACAATAATATAGTTCTATCGATACATATATAATATATATATAATATGTAGTAGGCACATAAACTGTTGTTGAATCGACAAAACGCTGACCCACATAATATCATCGCGTACACACACACACACACACACACACACACACACACACACACACGCACACACACACACACACACTATTGCTCGATTCCGATTTCCGTGGGAACTGTAAGTTATCGAGACCGATCCATCGACGTCATGGACGACTCGACTTGTCGCGACGTAATAACAAATACGACAGCTGATGCAACACGACGTAGGGGCGCGAAAAACAGAAGTCCGCGAAGACTTAGGTGCTCTTTGCATGAGCTGTACGATTTTTTTCACCATTAGATTTTAGTTCATAGCTATAATAATATGTACACTCAAACCAATGGCATTCTGACCGCAATACATAACATTATTATTATTGTTGTCGTAATGTCATAATATTATTATAATATCGTATTCCGCGACTAATCGGCCCGCGTAAATGCGTAATTATCAACATCGCGGTCTCCGAACCACCAATAATTCTGTTTGCGAAGTGTGTCATTGACAATTCATTATATCTATATATTATAATTATACATTTATATCCCACATGAAGCTCATATCATACAATGTGTAGCAATTAGTTAAAAATATATTAACCACTCATTAACGAGACGTGTCATTGTTATCACACTGAATATTATGCCGGTGGGTGTTTTTGTCTCGACTGGCCACGAGTGCTGTCGACCAGGGCAACACCCAAAAACCATATTATTATTATTATGGAAACGTCACGTGAAAACAGAGACGATACGCCATGGGATATCGTCAAAATCGTTATAAGATATTAAAACAATATTTTCATCGTGCTGTACGTTTTATTTCGCTTTATACTGTCGTTAGCATCACCAACATAAATTATCGCTGACATAAAATGTAGAACGATAATTACTGTGATCTATTGCGTGTATTCGTGAGGTTGAATCAGAGGTATTTTTAAAGTGTTATATTATATTTAGTAGTGAAAAAATCATAGACACACCCATCAATTCAACGAATCTAATCTGTAGTTAAGTTTTATTTGTGTTTTGGAAGTAATTGTTAACTAATTCGCTGATCACTTTATTGAAAATTAACATTTGTAGTCACTAGTCAGCAAATTATTTATAAGCCACCCACCCACCCCTCATCACAACATAAAATAGCCCCAAACATTCTATAGATACTCAAACCATGTATGGGAGAAAAGATAAGACTTCCTAGCCGGGTGAACTGGTTGTCGTAAGAATAAGGGCAGGAAAAAATTGCAGTTATTGTAAAAAAGTATCTCTCGCGTACATTTTTTTCTCTTGCACTTCTCCGAATCTATTGCCTGTACTCAGAACGCAACACGCGCGCATAAAATGATCCACCTCGTTTCGGTCCAGAGACTTCTTAGACTATGACTATACGGTTGCGCAACGTCTCCTATACACCTACCGATCTGGAGTCGGCAGCGCCAGAGATCGTGTTTCCATCGTCCCGACCAAGGTACCAGCTATGTAACATAACCGTACATATACATAGATCGCGTGTCTTGTGAATCTTTTTCCTTCGCTTCGAAACTGTAACACGCGGGGAGCATCTAGCTGTTTAAATAATCGAATAACAACAACAACAACAACAACAACAACAAAAAACCGTTGTATGTAAATTGCAGTGGACGATATATGTATATACTACTTTATGCACATAATATATTATTATTTATTATACACGTCATCGCGAGTATAGTGTGTATACCGTATAGTAGTATTATTATAAATAATATAATATATAACTGCCATTAAAACGACATTAACTGCACGGTGGAGGCGGTATATGTGAGTGTGCTTGTGTGTGTGTAAGACGTAGTGACTACTGACTATCGAATGGAAAGTAAAGTAAAGTAAAAAAAAAAAAACACAAAATCGTACAGACCACGACTACTTGTACTACACACTACATAATAATAATAATATATTATTTATATAAAGCACTAAAGCACTGTGTGACTTCTGTGGTGCATGCGTCGTTGTCGTCATTATAATATGTGACGGAGATTTTCGCATAGCTGTCGACGTAATTGCCGTTTATTCGGAGCAATTTACATCATGTTTATTCAGTTATATGCGCGCGCGAACGTGTGTGTGTGTGTGTGTGTGTGTGAGTGTGCGTGTGTTATACATTTACGTGTATATATTATCTACATATTATATATATAGACATTTAACGTTCCCATAGTTCACGATTGGTCTCGGTCTGTCACGGCGTTAAATTCTCTATATACGCGAATGTGTGACCCACATCGGCGGGCGCGCATCGGCTTTCGAGCGCGAGCATCGCTGGACGAAACGAGTCAAAGCCGCGATGGCAACCTCCCTCCTCTCACCAGTCTCACCCACCAGATCAGGGTGTATTATATTATTATGGAAATTAAAATCCGTGGGAAATTACTACGATAGTGAATAATAATAATAATTTGGTTGTATGTGTATAATACGTCTGTGTTCTATATTGATTATACCGCCTGCGATTATAATATTTATATTTTATACCTCAAAGTATTATAATATCACGGTCGGGAAATCGTGTCCAATCGGCGGGCGCACGCATCACGCGGTCTTTGAACGTTTGTTGAGCCACCACCGCGCCGTCGATTTGATAATGTTATTATTTGACATTATATTAATAATAAATAATGGTCGTATAGGCTATACAAGGTTCGACAAGCTTGAGAGAAGAAGCGCCCGGATCGGATAATATAATAATAATATGTTACCCACTATAATAATATAGGAAAACAGTTTCGTCGAAGTGATGTTCCATGCACAAAAAAAAGTTTTTAATTCGCATATCGTCCGTCACGCGTATGTGTACGAGTCTCGGCGAGTGCGAGAAAGTTTTATATTTATTATCATTATTTTCAATAATTCAGTCAGTAGGTTATCGTGAATGAAAACTGGTAATTTCACATTATGTAAGCCCGATAAAACTCATCGACACATGTATTGAATGCTAAAACGAATTTGAAAATTATTATATTATGCACTTTCATTCAACCGCCGCGAAAAATACGCCAACTAACCCTTCTCGAGTGTCGCAATTAGTTTGATCACAAACCTTTTCGTTACCGTTTATACCATGAAAATATAAACACATATACAAATAGGTACAAAGCTATAGCCGGAGGTCGTCGGGAAGTAAAAATGTGCTCCTTTGCGTGCACGTTAATCGTCAAATTTTGTACAAAGGAAACTATATTAGTGGTTAGTTTTCGACAGCAAAATAAAATATAGAAATCCAACCCGGAGAAGTTCTATATTTTTTTTTACACAAACAGGGAAAGATATAATATACTTGAAAATATGTTAATCAGACGGGTGGTGGTAGCAATCGAACCACAGCCAACTCTGTTCCTTCGATTGCAGACCGATGGAAAAGCAATTATTTGCCTATAATTAATTATTACGTAGGTATTAACTCGTACTTAGCTATAGCGTAATATTACATTGTTTTGAATAATATGTGTGTAGTGTTCGTTTAATATACGGTACAGCACAGAATGTTTTTTTACATAATATATTCCCGTAAACGATGTGAAGTCGCAAACTGCACTAACGAACCAGTGACGTCTGATCTTAATCGTAATAATTATATGATTTATTTCTTTTTTTCTAAGCAATTATATTACACTGCGTAACACGTATAGTCTAACAGCTGCGAGGAGCAGACATACACTACAACATATAAGTAGACATTTTTCCGGAAAACACTCTAGAAGATTGCCGACCGGAAGGACGTCGCTTATAGATGGCATCGTTTCCACATAGTTTACACACTTAAAACACACGTTATATTATGATATTAATTATACACGGGCTCGGTGTGTATAATAGAGGTACCTGTGTGCGCCGTGAAAATGATAACGAAACAAATTATTGCGATGGTTAGGAATTTCCGTATTTATTGTTTTCAAAGCAAGTTTCCTCTCTTAGAATTTAAACGACGATCAATCCACTCGAGATTAATAATGATAAAATTTTAATAGACGACTAGATTAACAGCGTTTTATCATTGTTTTTAGGTTAATACCTAACACTGTAGCAACGTGTCTATAGCCTATCTTTGTTTACATTACACACGTTATACACCCTCTATATTAATCTATTGTGCAAATAATGTATTGACTACGTATAATATTATAATAAATATATTTAAAATATTTTTTCCCGGGTGTAATGTTGTACTTTTCCGGGATAAATATGCCGATGGCGAATATCAACATAAACTATAATATAAGTATTAAGTATACTAGCTACATAATATAGACCTTGCATGCACACCCATTGCCGTCGTCTCCCTTGGGTTGAAAGGAGAGTATAAAATATTATAAACACAGTTGACATTGAGTGCTGCGGATTTTATTAGAATCGGAGGACGTCGACGGGTGAGCGTCGTTTATACCTATATATAATGAGGAGTTCGCTACGGTATACACGACTTACGTGATCGAAAGTGTCTGATCGGATATAAATAACAAAAAAAAAAACGACATCGAAACTACAACGTTATTTAAATATACATTATACGAGCAACTGTATTATTCATATTATAATATAGTTTACAGTACGCGCACAAATGAACGATGTGGTTTTGTGGGTATCGACTATCGAGTGGTGCAGCAGAAACATATAGCGTATAATTTTGTAGGTATATAAAATTAAATATAGGAAATGCTGGATGTCGAAATCACAGCGTTTGAGATCTTTGTATTAGATAAGAAGTAACAATAGTAAAAACCAAACACTTCCGAAGACCAAGAAATTCTTTTTATTTTTTTGCCATCGTAATAAGTAGCTGTACACTTTGGTTACAGGTCGTTTCATATTTTTAGCTCGAAGTATAGGATGTTTCCCAGTCTTAGCAGAAGTATATCGTTTCCAATTTTTATGTACCCGCTATACTGCTACTAGTTATATAGTATTTATTTTAACCGTCACCGGATACTGTTGTTATAAATCAAAATATTTACGTCCCCAGCGGCCCGAAGCGTATTGTTACCCGATACGTATTGTCATTTCCAACCGTCTGGTGGTTACGACATAATTGTACTCACAGAGGGTGATAATTCACAGTGATTCAAATTAAATAATACGTTATAACTTATAAGTAAACAACGTTCGTAAAAAAACTATTTATTCAATACTTTTATGCTAGGTATAAAAAATGTCAACAAATATTTAAAAAAATAATGAAAATAGTCATAGTAAATAAAATTAAAAGCGAAATGACGCAAAAATACGAGCAATGACATAAAAAATTATCTAAACAATTTTTACATTTGAAATGAAAACAATTTTGAATGTATTTATTTCTGATTTAGGTAATTTGAAATAACGAATTTGTTCAAAATATTATTTAAAACCAAATACAAAAAAAAAATAGATCTAAATCACCAAACGTGTTTTTAGCTATTATTATTAGTTATTACTAATAGGTACTGATATAAATAAATAAAAATTATTATTTACCTGTTAATATTATAAGGGTTTATTACATTAGCCCTCGCAGTGTCCTCGTTAGCATCAGTAATCAGTGTATGTTATCATATTTCGAAAACTATATTCCATCCGAGGCGGCGATTACCGAACACTGTTCATCTGCGTGTACTTAAGACGCGAAAAATTTAAATTATGAAAAAAAAAATTAAATACCAGTAAAAAAAATTAAGACGCAATTAGTTGGTAATAATTAGTTGATTAAAACACCACGCACTCCAATAACGATATCGAACAGATTATTGTAAACAATAAAATACGCGAACGGAACGATAACGACAATATTATTATTTTTTATGTACGATTATGTTACGCCGCACTGGGTGATTGCACGCGGGTCGACACCTGTACGAAAACTGAGCTCGTCTCTGGCGGTTCTTTCACTCGCCGCCGTCGCAGTGCCGGCACTCTCTCCCGTCGCAACCTGTTCCGCGAGCGCGCGCGCCACACAGCGACGATTATTTATTTGTATTCGATCCTCAGCGGACGGATGGACATAAAGAAAGGATTACCCGCCTAAAGTGTTGAATTTTTCACCGTTTTAAAGTAAATCAGTTGAAAACGAGTCATCAAAGATCAATACTTAATCGTATATTATTAGGTTATTACTAATGGGTAATATTATCAGTCGATTGCAGCAAAAAAAAAAAAAGGATCGACCATGCTTAAATGCTAACAACTACCTTGGTATGTGTGTTTTAAAAAGTTTAAAATAACCAACATAACTACAAGGGAACTAGAGTTGAGAGATTCACGGGGTATAGGGTAGCCGTGGAGAGAAGATAGTTGTGATTAGAATAGAGTTTTATTTATGGGTATATTATAAGGAAGACAATGCAGTAATATATGAAACGGTTTTGATGAAAAGTAGGTACATAAAGGGAATTTATATTAAAAGCGAGAAGATAGCAGTGCTGAGGGAGAAGATTACGACGGGAAAAGGAAACGATAAGAAATCTGACAGACGCAGGAAATGTATGAGAATAATGAACTGCGTCAACATTAATAACACTATGACAATCAATATTTTTAATTTGCTATTCCAGAGCAAAATATTGTGTTTGAAAATTGTATTACATCTGATATCGTTGTTATTAGAATCTACTCTTTAAAGATCACTACACCTATAATACGGCTATACTATATGATCAATTATTCTCCTATAACTTCTACATAAAAAAAAAACACTAAGAATCTATGAATAGAAAAAAATTTAATTTAATTAGTTCCTACCTGAGAATGTCAGCGCACCATTTGTTTTCTCTCTCTGACCCGCGAGCAATATAACAAATGTATATTTAGCAAAACCATGACTGTGTTGTTACTTTTAATATTATTCTTTTTATATTTTTTTATTTTTTACTTTTATTTTATAACTTTAGGCTAAAACATTACTTATATCCCTAGAAAGTATGTTTTCTATACTTTGGCTTCTTACAATAATTTAATTTGTATACAATTTATAAGCATTTTTAAATTGTAATAATTTACACGATCAAAACTTATACAAAAATTAAAATATCATAAAATCGCCTAAGTAGGGAGACAGATTATGTTTTCAAAAACGATTATTGAAGTTTTGAGTACACGAAAATGCGTTAATTAACAAAATTATTATTTCTTGATCAAAATCAAATTTATACCTAATTATTATTGATTTCTATACGTCTTAATAATGTTTTACTCGCAAAGACCCACTATCGATTTAAAATCCATATACGCATCTGCCAAGGTATGAAAAAAACCAATTGCATTTCTTACCTACTGTAATAGTCATGGCTCGCGAACTCTTTTAACTGAATTTTATTTGTTCAATCAAATTTTCCACTTGAATTAACTTCCGCTTTTCAATAATCAACACTATTTAGTTTTCGGCGTTTCACTGTGTATAAAAACATTGTTGATGACCGATGCTAACTGTATCTAATTTAATGTTTTGTTTTTCATAATAGGTTCATTAATTTATTTGTTCTTACTTACTTCACGCTTGATTATATATCTATGTATATTTATATAAATAATGTATAAAAGCATACGTCTTATTAATACTTTGATTTAAAATTTAAAATATTTTTTTTGAACATGGGTCATCAAAATGTATCATAAAATAATAAGCACCTTTATTTTGGATAATATCTGTATTTTGATTTTGAAATTCGGTAAAGGTACACGCAATTAAATATTTACATCTAATCAATTAATATGTATATGACAATAAATCGGCATAAGAACTATAAAATAATTTACAATGTATAATTTATTATATTAATAATTTGCTATCAGTAAAAAGAAGGTATTTTAATATTTTCTATTAAAGTTGATATTAATAAAATTGCCGGTGTATTCTTTTCTGATATACTGTATCATTAAAGTCTTACAGTAACTGGTTAACCGGATCTAGAATGTATACTGATTACAGTGTGTGTGATAGAACAAATTCGTGCAAAAATATCGTAAATTTAATTGATCAATAAGAACCCAATAATATCAACATCAAAATGATCGAATATACGAATTATGTAACATACAATGTACCATGTACCTACACAATTTGAAAAAGACATGTGTGTAGAATATTACTGAGTTGTATTTATATTGAATTTATTAGCTTGATTAGATATTTCTTATTTACGAATGTACGATATAGTTGAATGTGCTGGCAGCTTTTAAAAAAATATTTTGAAGTATTTAAGTGAGTATATTGATACAGATAGTTACTTTGAAATGCATTTAAAATAATACTTGATAAACAGTATTCGAGTACAAATAATATAATAAAATATAAATACATACAATTAAAATTTAACTTTACATTTTTAAATGTAATATTTCTTATAGATTCTGAGCAAAGAAATTAATGTTGGTTTAGCAATGTATTTTTGGTTTTGGAGGAGAAATAGTTCATCATATTCTCTGGATATATTTTAATAATCTCAAAAAACAAATAAAAAATAGGGAAAACAAAAATTCCACTCAAAATCAGTTATCGACAAAATTGATTTTTTGATCAAATTCAAAAACCGATTAGGTACTGAATAGTTAAATTTTACATCAAGTATCCACATAAGAATTCTTTACACTTCATTAACCTTAAAATTCAATATATTTATATACCTGGGTATTTATTACGGTAAATTGCCTTTGAGTGTAAAACGTTATTGTTATTGGTGTTATCTTATGAATTAATTATCCCACAAGTTTGACTCAATTTTGATCCGATGATTGTGATGTAAAAATAATAATTAATAATATTAATATTTTAATTATTTTTCAACCAGACATCTAGAGATTTTATATTTACAGATTAGTTAGCAACTTCACTTCAGTGGACTGATTTCGGGAAACAGCGAATTACGGATAGTAATTTGAATTTGGATGATGTGAAATGAAATATTTAAAAAATATGAAAAAAAAAGTAAAAACGATGTCAATAATTATTATTAATTACATTGTAGGTCCTACAAAAGCTATTATAAATACAAAATAATAATAAAAAACATATTTTCTAGATTTACGTTTTATGTATTTTTAGTGACATGGTAGCTGTTAAAATAGTTACAGTCTGCATTATACGACGTCTCGAATGTCCCTATTTCCCTGTGGTGTAGACTTTTCCTCGATCAAGTACGCGGAAGTATTTGTCCAACTGTTTGGACTACTGCCCACTATACATAGTTCGATTGTTCATGTATACGCGCAGCCAAGGCACGGACAATATCAATGTCATCGAAACCCATAGCTACTGACCGACATTGTCACGGACGGCGATATACATAATATATTAATGTGAATGTTTACTGTTTATTGGCTTTTAGCGACTCAATATTAATGTTAACGAAATCGTTCATCCTTCTACACTATACGTAGGTACCTTTATAATAATATTGCCATCGCGTTTTTTCGTGGGAAGTAAGTTCACTGCAGTTTGGCAGAAGATCAAGTAGGTACCTACTAAATTTCATTGTCAGAATACATATATAATGCTCCATAAATCACAATATAGGTTTACTCAATGATCTTACGAAAATAGGTAAAAAAAAAAAAATTAAAATCCGAAAACTGTCGACAGTGTTTTCTATTTTTTTATTTCCTCGTTCGATTCAATAGTGAATTAATATCGATTGTGATGATCGATTTAATTAAAACTCAACGGAAGTTTGTTTTCCGAAGCTCTACAGACCGTAAAATTATCTTTTAATTTACTATGCAGTAAATAGTAATATTAAATACCGTTATTGTACAGAAAAAATGTCCAGCGTCAATATTTCAGACAACGGCTAATGATAAAAAATTTTCAAAATCTCTTTTAATATTTCATATCCGTTCGTATAATATATACTACGAAAGTGTTTCCCAATGATATCGTTAATCATCAATGACTTAGTGTTAACACTTACATACATTTTTATCATTTATTATAGCCTATAGGTATACCTACCTATATATTAATATTTATTTAAATGCATTATATAGACATTTGCTAAAAGAACTAAATCCATGTATCTGAAGACTACAAGTATCAATTACCTAGATTAATAAATTTACACGATTTATCCATCTTCTTTATTTAAATAAAATACAATAATGTATGTGTTTGTTATGTATGTATGTATGAGATCCACAGTCAAGTACATCGCACTTACGGTTCTGCAGATCTCATGATTTATAACGTATTTATGTAATTTATGGTTGCATAACAAACATGGTTATTATAATTGTATATAATTTTAGACCTGTATTTATACTTGGTCCAAACAACCCAAATTACTGTTAAAAATATGTGTAGCTTACATTTAACGGTGTTTAAGACAGGGTATTATTACCACTAGCAATATTTAATTTATCAAGGACAACGCCACACAGGTTCAGCTAGTAAATAATGAATATAGGTTGCATACAATTCAACAATTAAATTCTATTTTCATTATTGAAAAGTAGATTATAGCAGTGACTCTCCGTCTCTCCCATTTCTAAAGTGTCGAGGCCCTCTTTTTTATATATATACTTTTACATTCATAGGTTTTATAATTGTTATACTATCATGTGTGTATGCTTAAAACAGTTTACTATACGTCTGTACATCTAAGATACTGCACAAAGGTTTACAACACTGCAGGATTACAACTAATACTGTACTAATTTATGGATTCCTAGATGATATTTTCATAACGTAGTCGGATATAAAAAATGTATTTTAAATCTGGATAAAAGGTTGAATCCGGGTTTACAAAAATTTGGGTCATTTTGATTTTAAATATTTGGATATGCTCTCATCTACGACACTTAATGGATGGTCTGCAAATTTGTAGATTATCAGAAATAAGTATATGAATTACTATTTATTATTATGATGTATGAGTCGTGTACATCATAAACATTGTTGTGACTACTGACTCGTGTTTATCATGCCTAGATAGTGAAATGAGAAATATTTTCTGAATTTGTGTTACTATTTAATTTCATACACTCGCCGAGGAAGTTTTTATAGGAGCGGTTAATCAATAGATACCTAAATAACAAAATAAACATGGCTTGTTCAGAACACGACGAACACGTACCTATTATCTATATATTACAATATGATCATCGATAATATTTTAATATTAATATTATATTATAATACTCTTACAAATACAACATCTTAACAGGTGCCCATATAGTATAATATATATATTTATATAGAATATAGATGGATACACGTCGTGTAGCTATACATTATTACCATTATTAAACGATTCGCGTTTTTAGACATCCGTCGAACGGCGAAGGCGGTGTTAACGCGATATCGGTACATATTATGCGAACGTATAAATTGTACAGGATGGTATTTAATTTATCATTTATCGGACGATTTATTATCTGAGGAAATTAACATTTTTTTTTTTCACACGTTTGAAAACGTACACATCAGTCTTCATTTTTCCATGGCGTCTAGTATTTGTATTTAACATTAAAACGTTTTGCATCTTTTTAGATTTGACTAGTGAACCTAAAAATAACCACCCTGTATATACTTGCGGTATGTGCGGTATGTTATAATAATAAATAATATGTTCATTATACGTATATAGATATACCAGCGTCACATTATGTTGTATTGCGCGTTAGCTCTGGACCGAAAGGAGTTTGGACGCGACCGGTAATGGAATCATCAACGTCCACATTCCTGCGAGACTGCAGCAGCAACAGCAGTCGACTTTGTGTCGGTGAGATGCATGTATATAGATACTAGATGTATAGGAGCCAGTGCAGCACATGATATCGTATTATATACATGTTGGTACCATATATTATTCTTAATGAGATGTATATATTCTCGTCCGAGCATATGCATCCACACTAGTGCAATACGAAAATCGATTTCTAGCAAAAGTTCATTTTTTCAAGTATTTCCCGATCCATTATGAAATATTTTCCCTACTGTTTTGGAGTCTATACATAATGAAATATCATAAGTATTATACCTTCAAATAATTAATCATCCACCACTCGAATCTTATAATATTATATTATTATTACGTTGATTAAAATGTATATTATAGCGATTGAACTTTTGGTTAAACCCAACTTTGACGTTAAATCTACACAGGTAGTACAGGTAATTCAATTTTTTTCATAATATATTCACTCATTTCATACACCGATGTTTTATCGTCGTTATTCATCATGACCGTGCGTCGTGCATCCTCACAAAAATATTATTGCTATGATTAATATCATACATCGCACGTCTGGCCACGTAATATTAGGTCCAAAATCTTTGAGCACTGTCCACTGTTACAGACTATAGTTATTATAATTTTTTTACGAATCCTGAGGGCTTTTTTATATATACCTACCGCTATTATACCCAACAAACGCCCAGCACCCACGTTTCACCGATAGTTCCCTGTGGATCGGTATCGTTGATCAAATTATTTATAAAATCATCAGCTACACGAGCCTCAAAATGTGCGTGAGTACGATTGATGACCGTGAAAAATCGTTTCGATCGAAATCGATATTATATGAAAATGGGTAAATCGTGTACACATAATATGCACGTATACCGCACGTTTAATATAAAAACTATACCTCGCTGTTGTGTCTCATTAATACGTCATTACGTTACGTGCGTCTATCGGACTTTTTTTTATATAAAAAAAAATTAATATTCCGACGTCAAAAGGGAAGTAACAATAATAATAAGCCGATATGGAAGTTTACGATCGTGTACCTGCATACCTATTATAGCCATTAGACCAGTTACGCTTATTAATAAGCGATATTTTGATTAAAGTATATTGCTTAATATAATATACCTAATAGAAAAATGTTTTATTTTTATCAATTTATTGTATTAAGTATTACTAAAATATTTTTATAACCCATTTATTAAAGTCTTAATTTATTTTAATAATAACGTTAAAATCTTAAGTACATGTATAGAACTTTTTTAGTTATTGTATAACATGTTACTTTTATATGATTTTAATTAAATATAAACAAATCTTATTTGAATATTTAACTGTTTATAACTAGTATATAATTTACTACATTAATGTATGTAAAAAATAGTACTCATAAAAGTTCATTTAAAATTTAAATCATGCTCAAAATAATGTAAATTAATATAAAATAAGACATTTTAGATATTATATAATATTATTATTGTATAATATAGAAAATTGTATTTCTAATAATAATTTTGTTATTTAGCACTTTTACATCTAATAATATAATATTTTCCTTTCAAATTGTCACGGAAATGTAATTAACTATGTTATCATAATAGTATGGTAACATTGTAGTCAAGTCAGTCATACTATTGTAAATATTTTTTTACCAGTTAAACTAAACAAATTTATTTTATTCTGATATTTCACAAAAAAATACTGAAATTATACTAAATGTAAAATGTACTAAAGATTAATTTTAATAAAACAGTTTGGTTATTTCGCCGAGTTTTCAGATTATAAGCTGCAGTTAATTTCATTCCAATTTTAAACTAATTTGTTCGTTTAAATTATATTATTTATTAACTTTGTAAACTAGTCATTTTGAATATTGATGTCAATTCGGAGAAAAAAATCTAAAACACTCACTTATGTCCCAATAAACCCAAAATAAATGCAAATAGTTAATAAATAATAATACTATTATAGATTAGGTAAACATTGCAATTGTTGCACTTTCCCTCGAATAAGAGATCAAAAATAACATAATATAATTATTGCGCTATTGTATTTTCTACTACCTGTTATAGTTCAAACTCAATAGTAAAGTATGCAATTCGAATAGATAATTGCCTAATGTTGTATAATTTTGTGCCACAATTCATAATAACATAAAATGTTTAAGTAATGCGTGCTAACGACTCCATAACTACAGCAGTTCTTCCGTAAATGATAAAGATTAATAACGATTAATAAATTGTATGCATTGCGTTTATTATTAGTTACTTCTTATTTTTGACCATGCAAAACATCAAGTAAATTTGTGTTACGACAATATATTATACATGTATGTAAAAATATCCATAACATAATATATGCAACAGGTATCTCAGAAAAAATATTGAGTGTAACTCATGGTAAGTGTAACTCATAACTTTATTCAATTTTTTTTCAGAGATTTTAATATAATTAATAATATAATATACATATAGCTTATAAGTTATAAGATAGGTAAGTTAATTTCCAAAAAAATCTTTGTTAAAATCTAATCTCTGTCGTTAAAAAAAAAATCACCTTGTACAATGTTCATATAGTTACTTATATTTACTAACTACTCATGTTCCATACATACAATTATTATAAAACGTATAGATATTGTAATATATACGTTAAATGGATTTACTTATTTGTCAGGTTGAAGGTTTTTTCCTTGGTCTACAGTTATTTATTATTTATGAAAGTTTGAGTACATATCGTAAACCATAACTTTCCATAGCTTTACAAATTAATTCAACCGACAGTTTAGTTAAATAATTTATAAAATATAATACTTAAGTTCTGATGTATACCTCTATTATATATAATTGAATAAATATTATATATAAAACCTGTATAACAAAAATATAATAATAATCCTAATGTCGAAATCAAATAATGACTCGATTGTTACAACAGGAAAAAATAATTTAAACTGTTACTGATTCAACACTATATAATATTATATTTAAGTAGTTTCACTTTACGTGACCTGTCCTTTTAATAAATGCATTATTTATACTAGCTATTATAGTTAGAAGATATAAATAATTTATTATATATATTTTAGAAATTGCAGTGTCCTCTAGAACAATGTCAAACGCAAAGAAGTACTAGTGGCAGGAACCTACCTGCCATTCATATAACTTGTATACATTATACAAATAAGTCAATATGAATTTAATTAAACGTTCAGGTACGGGTGGCGTATGATTGGAAACTATCAATCGTAGGCATAAATGTATAATATATTACATGATAACAAATATATAATCAGACATATTTTACGTGAGATTTGGAAGTATGATGCATGCACTAACATGTTTATTATTTTTGTTTGTCTATGTTAAATGCCAAATATTTAAATTATTTTATCGCTATATATCTTTATTCAAAAAAGCATTAATTTATTGAATGATATCCGTACAATACAGAAATTCATAAGAACACTGTGAATATTAATTATACGGTGGTATATGGTAACCTTGACCGCATGTCCCATTTTCCGCAATATTCCTAAGAATATGCATAACCGACCGGAACCGAACAGTGGCGAACACTCGCGTAAATCCTGGACCACGTGGTGCCTAATTTCCGCTTTTCTTTCTTAATCCACTTTTCACGGCAGACAATACAGAATTTATTATATGCTTTTATGAAACTGAAATTTAACAGAGCCAGACGCATGTGTCTATGCATAATTTATCTCGTTTTATATTAACCTATTGACCAGATTAAAGTGTTATCAAGCAACAACAACAACAACACATTTTTAACCACACTCTACAGTCTACACCTCCACCAAAAAAACATCACTGTGTTTGAAATTCGTAACATTGCAATGTTTCCAATAAATGTTTCGAACTTTGATGGAGTAGATGTTTTGATGTGCCTATTATTATTTTGAGAGATATATCTATGCGGCTATACCATATGTCCATATATACTACGTTTTGAGTTCTGACACTATTAGTCAATCTGTGGAAAGATAGATTTCTGTCGGTCCTATATAATATTATTTTATAATTATACACATTATTTCAAAACTGTATTCAAGTAAATAAAACTACAATATTATAAAATGATTTTGTATAATATTCATGATTGATGGCCGATTGGGAGCTGAATACGACTATAATATATAATATTATTATGTACATTGATCGGCCACCGGGCCACAATTTGTTGGACGTTTGTTTTTGTGTTGACAGCTCACCACCACATCACAGTAAAACTCAACGACTCACCCTGTATATTATTTAATTATCGGAGCCAGCTGCATTGTCGATGGTGAGCGAACGAGGGGCGAATCGCAAACGTTGGTAAAACAAAAATACTATTCTATCCGTCGGATGCCTACGAGTGATGATTATCGGAGCGTTGTTAATTAAAAAAACAAAAATAAATAAAATAAAATGTTATAGTAGGTGCCCAATATAATAAATAAAGCCCGACGAACTCGAGAGTATACTACTGACCGCCCTACCTATATAATGTATACCATGTGCGCGTTTATGATTATAATTATTATTTGTCGGTATACGACGCCCGTTATTATCTCAAGATTGAGATCGTATAGGTACACAGCACAATATTATAATACTATTATTATTAAACGCTGCAGATATACCTATACCTATATTGTATCCTACAGTTATGGTATGTATAGCGATAATTCGCAGTGCATGTATGTAACATGGTTCAATATAGATACTTAACGAAGGTACGTCAGCAGCGGCGAACAACGGTACCTATAAATACTTGGGGAGTGGGTGGAAAAAAAGTGACTGAATATAGGTGTATGTAGGTGCGTATATACTATTTAAATGTATAGATTATTATGTATAGGTACGTGTGAGAATCGTTAGCTGGTACTTATCTCGTTAGATACATTATATAGATGGTGCGTGATCCATTCCGCTAATTTTCTTGGTCAATTTATGCGTTTTTGAAAGAAAAAAATGTTTTATATGGTTTTTAATGGGTACTATTTTATATCATGGCTGATATTTTACAATACTAATTAATATAATATTATTATTACTTATCTAAACATCTATAATTTCATGAACGGATATCGAATAAATTGTTTTTGATTGATATAGTACGTGATACATGATAAATTGATAACTATAAATAAGTAATAGGTACTGTCTAATAAATGGATGTCTCGCATATTGGTGAGCAGAATAGTATAACTAGTAGATAACAACTATTTCAAATTACCCTCTATCATTTTACTAAAATATTACATTTTATTATATATTAGGTATATCGTGTATATAACATACCATTGCTCTTGGAGCTTTTGAGATTATATAGTCATGTACTCATGTAGGCATATAGTTACCACTTGCTTACATTCATAGCATACGCAATATTTGCCGGTCGACTAGTCGTCTAGCCAACTGTACAACTGACAACAATAACTTACTTTTATTATTATTATTTACTATTGACGAAATCGAAAAGAAAAATATAATAATATACATTATCAAATAAGATTGTAACAATAAAGGCGACGAAATGAAAGAGAAAAAAAGTGTCGTCAATGTATACACTATACAATATAATAATATAATGTAATATACCTAGATAGGTCCTACGCGGCCGGAAAAACAACAAAAGCCTGCACTCGCCGAGCTACAGAGCGCTCGCGTTGATATCGCGCGCGAGCCAATCATCGCATTAGCCACGCTCATTGTTATCACGACCACGTTTAACCCTATTAACCCAGTGAATACATACATTATTATTATTATATTATACACACCGACGATAATCATCTCAAGTAGGACGACCTAGCCCTTGATGAAGACCATGCGGGCGACTCCTCCCGGTGTGTCTGGTGACCCATGTGTTACATACGGATAATGAAGTAGACAACACAAATCAAAATATGTATTATTTTTATAAGACTCACTTCAGACAGACAATAGGTAGGCACTTCTCAGATACTATAATATATGGAATGAATCATTTGAATGGCTACACTAATATTTTCAAAGTCTGTTTTCGTTGTTTTGGAAACGACTAATTTTACAAATATATAGTTTTTCAAAATGGGTTTCAACTTTCAAGTAGATATACCACTACACCGATAAAATCTGATTTTGTTACTTTTTTTTTTATATATATAAACGAGTTTTAGTTTTTTTTTATGAGAGCCCACATTCTGAACTAGAGTATCTGAATACTTTTCTAAAAATGTTGATGTATGTATTAATTATATCAAGTATTGAAAAATAAGGTTTCTTATTAGCATATGCGAGGATGGGTAAAATAGTTGAAAACAGTTATAATAGATATAAGGTAGTAGATATATCAATGTTTATCTCTAGGTACAAAATACAAGTTAAATTCAAGTTTTTCGAAAATTAACTAAATATTAATTATTGGATAGGTACCTATAGTTACTTCGTTTTTTTTACATTTAAATACAAGGTATAAATGATTATTTTTTATTTTAGTACATGCGAAATCGCTAAAACATAAAATAAATAAATATTAATTATTTTATCTAGTTTAAAATGTTAGATACGCCTAGTACCCATATGTACGGTAGATATAGGTACATGCGTATGGTAGTGCTAAATGCTAATGTAACGGACCTTGTGATACATATTATTTTTAAAGGACCAATGCACATTACAATACGCAAGTAATTATACCTGGTTTGAAAAGTTGTATGATTATGCTTTTTTCAATACTCAAAAGTTAAACAATTTTAAATTAATTAATTGTGCAGTGAAAGGGTTAACACAAAAAACTTAAAGATATATCAAGGAAAAAAGTATTTACATGCAAGATAATAGATGCAAATAACAATAATGTCAAAACATACAATGTATCAATGTATCCAAGTTATTATACTGCCCACCCCTAAGTATTCAAATATTAGATGAACAATAAATTATATGGATTTAGGCATGAGTGGTGTTGCCTTCACTTGATTTGGAATCTTAGGACTCCCTAAAGCGAGCATATAATATTACGTATTTAAGTATGAATGAATAATAATCATATTATACAGTGATCATTTATTGGTAGCGATATTAACATATTATGGTTATAGTGAAAAGTCACAATATAAGTTAGTATTATTTATAATTTAATGACTTCAGCGAACCGTTGAAAGAAAAAATGTTATGTCCGTATTATAATATATATATAACCTAACCTATAGAACAAAGCATTGTAACTGATATGACTTAAAGTATTTTTAATTTTGAAGTAATTCACATATTACTTAGTTGTTCTTATATAATTCTCTATAACTATTATGTATATTTTTATTAAAATTGTAATTGTTTTGTAAATATTTTAAACTAATTTGAATTGTATTTATAATATCACATCATCAATAATTAATCATTAAATCAATTAGCTGTTCTTGTTTACTGTATGTTATAACGATCAATATATTTGCGATTTACTTAACCAAGCAATTAATTATACCATTAACTGCAGCTGTATAGGATAATTTATCGTTTGATAATAATATTATGTCTGAACTTAAGCTTTAAGATTACCATCTAAATTTTTATTGGACTCGTCCCGTTTTAAAATAATAAGTAAATGCACACTCTAGTGTCTAGTCCTTTCAAAATTATTTTGACAAAGATTTAGGGGGTACCTACATTAATATATGTTACTGATTAGAATAGGCGTGTTTAGAATTATTCCATAAATCTGATTAAAAATAATTGTTGGGAAGTTCCTCCTAAAAATCAGTTCCGCCACTACAAAAAAATTATTCTAAAAACTAGTTTTGAATTAATTTAAATCCACAGGGCTGCACCAAACACTTTAACATGGCTATTATGCTGATTAGTATTAGTTTCGGTATGGATTGTAAAAATAAATCAGTTATTATTTTATATTATTTCTGAATCTGCGTACAACAATATTAGTGTTAATAAAGTGTTACAGGCTAAACAGTCTATAGACATATTATCATATTATCATGAAGAAGACTCGCGATACTGTGACCGGTTCTACTGGGTTAAAGTATTTAGTTATTTTATTGACAATTAGGTCATTTTTTTAAATAATAGTTATAGCTAATTTTACATAATGTTTTTACAATTATAAAACTAATATTTTGGTTCAACTAGTTTAAACGATCTTTTATTTATTTGTTTTTAATGTAAAATACTAAAATATAGTAGACTGAGTTTAACGTCTCTAATTTTTTTAGCAGGCCACCAATATATTATAGTAAAATTTGAATAAATGATTGCCTAAAATATTGTTTCATATGATAAATACGTATAAAATATCATTATTTTTTCAACATTAGGGTCAAGAGCGTTTTTATACCAGTAAAAAACTATTGCAATGTAAACATTTATCTTAAATCATTTTCCCGTCGTTTCAGTCATCTTAACCATGAGAAGGTTCACACAGGTCATAAACCTTAAGTGGTAATAACTAATAAGTACTACAAGACGATTCATACATGCACAACGACTAACATGAACGAATCCATAAAGTGGTTAGAATTATGCATAAATCATTTTTGAATAAATTCACTAGATAACTTTACATAATAAACTACAGCTTCTATACGAATATCACAAATGCAATTTAGCCATTAACTTCACAAAATGTTTGAGTATTATCATTACTACCAATTACCATTACATTGTGATAATGCGTCTAACAAATAATAATAAAAATACGGTAATATACATAATATCTTTTATTTAGATTTGAGGGAAATTAATTATTAACACTATTTTTGTATTTCTTGTTTTTTTACTTGTGTTGAGTTACACAGATAACACTAATACTAAATGGATAATTATAACAATAATAATACGTATATCTTACGAATAAAAATCATAGTATACTTGATGCATATAATGCATACATAGTATAACATACTTATAATTTATAACTTTATGTACTTAACTATTTTTATTCTATCTGTTGATAACAAAAGAAACAAGTTAAACATTTGTTTTCTAATTTAATTTATGATTAATGCAGTGAATAGGTAATTCACAAGTCTAAAAATATTCCTAAAAGTTGATTACTATTTTCTATTAAGGTTCTCTTGAATAAATTTGTTAGTGAAAATAATGCATCATCAATGGAGCTAAAAGTCCAAAAGTCCAACTGGTTTAAAAATAAAAAAATATTACCATTTAGAAATTGCATTAATCTTTGTTTGGGAAATTTTTCAAAAGTCTATGACATTGATAAAAATAATATACGATGGGCCTGTCAGTTGTTATTATAATTTACAGTTTTTTAAAAAATATGGGCATATAATATTATACCTAAAAAAATTGATAAATTGATTGGTTAAACATGTTAATGGGTATGAAATATTTATAATTTACCTGTATAGACATTAGACATATATAGTATCAATATGACAATATCCGTTCATTTTAGATTATGATACATTAAGCCATTTGTAGAATAAGTTATAATGCCCGAAGATCTTAATCTAATTAAAATTTTTCAATTTTATATCTTTTACTTAGAGAACTATAAAAATGGCATTCAAAAACAATTTTCTTTCAAATTTGTGTTGACATTAACAAAAAAAAATATCAAATACACTACAAATATTTTTTATATTCTTAATTGCAGAAATTCCATATTTTTTTTTATCATAAAATATACATGATTATTAATAATTATTAGGTATATTTAATGATTTATTAGATTTTTACTTATTCGTTTAGTATATTTTTATATTATTATTAGAGTATGATTTGTTAAGTTTTTAAAATCCTACAAATTATTTGGATTTGACTGATAATATTTTGAAAAATATTCGCATCTAGGGCTATTCCATTTTACCTATAATTTGGAGGTATTTATTAAACTTTTAAATAATTAAAGATATTTTATGCAGCGTGATCCTGTATTGAATACGCATTGTGACAGAACTGTGACATATTAAGTCATGCACGGTGATATTATTGGATAATTGGTTCATTTTCGATGTTATAATTATAATATTACCTACTAAGGCCAATAATTTATTGTTTTAATTCTATCGTTTTTTATCTGTACGACACTTATAATTATTATTGCTATAATGCTATTACGTCTTTATCATTCGGTATCGATATGCCCTGCAACGTTCAGTAACCAAATTAAGTCCTGCAGGCGGTTTGCTTAGGCGATATCGGTTTCATTACGCGGACGGCGTTCAAATGTGTGTGCTACGTGTAGGTATTACTCGCGAGCGTCGCACAAGCACAGACGCACACCTTATTGTATACATTATTATATGATATTATTATGTACTTCGCGGAAACGGTTTGTCGATAAACTCGTAAATACTAGCCATGTGTGTACCGAACACACCTTTTCGAAAGCGTTCGCGCCTAGAATACAATGTATTATAAGTATGTATACGTTATAACTGGCCAATATAATATTGTGTATAGGTACTTGTTCTTGTCTCGTCATATTATACACACGCGTATAGAGGTTTTCAAAAAATAAACACGAACGTCATATAATTTTTTACATTTCTACTGCACTTTAACCGGATCCGTCCCGGATTGAAGACGATCGGGGACACACGCACCTATAATAATTATATTCGCAGCGATGACACATCCCATAAAGGTTTTCGATACCATTCAAAACGTTTGGTACGCTAAAGAATAAGGGAGACAAATTGCTTGAGTTTAGATAACAGTATCATGGTATTGAATTATTATATAAATTAGAAATAAATTTAAAATAAATATTAAATTAATTGAAAAATTCAGTTATACAAATATTTTTTTTAAAAGATTTATTTAACGATTTTTAAATTTACGAACTAGTAGTTAGAATAATATTATAAAATCACATAGTATGAATGACGTATCAATTATTTTAGATGTTGACAATTTTTTCATTAAAAAAAGAGGCACATTTTCTAAATAATACAAATAATTAACTCGGCATCAAATTTGATAATTTTTTTTTTAACTAATGGAGATTAATATTCTACAGGCCTCTTTGAACTTCGTTTTTCGATATTTTAATCTCAAACTTTGTAGTATGTCTTCAAAAATAAATAATGATAGAACTAAAAATAAAATAAAATTGAAATAAAATAAAATATCGGAGTTCAATTTGGATTGTAGGAAATATTTTTCTTGTAGATAAAAAAATAGTTATCAGAATCCTACAATTCTACTAGGCCTGGGAATTATTCTAGCTGCAAACCAATTTTTTTTCTTTTTTTTTATGAGTTAATCTCCACATCACCCCCCCCCCCCCTCCCATGAAAATAGGTATCGGGCAGTCAGAAGATTAGTGGAAAACTATTATAAATAAACTATAATTTTCAAATTGTATAGTATTGGGGCAGGGGTGGATTCAGAAATGTATGAAGGGGGGGGGGAGTAATTAAAATCCATCCAACAGATACTATTCATACTTAACGACATACTTTTTAATATCACCATTCTTTCGGGTAGTGAGTACGTTATTATCGTTATAACGATAAGTAACGCTGAATATAATTAGTATTCTTCACAAGTTACAATGTAATAGATTTGAATTTAATAAACTCAAGGGGATGGGGGTATTTACTCTATTATACCCCCCTTGGAACCACCACTGTATTTGAGAAAATTTTAAAAACCAGCACCGGGCCCCTTAATTAAAAAATATAAACACCGACTGGTTGAAAGTCGTAGGTTATACATGCGAGCACTCAACTTTTTTGAAGAAATAATTTTACTCTTAAAACTAATCAAAAATATATAAAAAAATATATCATTGTCAATTCAATAATTTCATTATTTCGCTCAGAAACTACAATTCATTTTAAAAATATTCTGAAGAGTGATAATTTAAAGGCGCCCAGTATATGCAACATGTTATGTAGATAGGTATTTCTGTATAATAAATTACTATAATTTTTTGATTATTTAATATATTCAGTAATCGATATACTTAATCGGTATACGCATGTAACCGTGAATAATGTTCAGAAAATATGAATTTATATAAGTATTATTTAAGTATCACACTATAGTACTTAAGAGTATAAGCTAGGTGCCTACAACATAAGGTGATAACTAACTACTTATTTATTATTAATATTATTAGCTAGATTAATCTAGTGAAATAGATATTTTATTTAGAATTATATTACAATAATTGGTAATAATATATTATTATAGATTATTTTTATTTTTATTATTTGTTTTCATAAATATTTTTGTGAAATAAATTAATTGAGTTATAACTACTTTAAGACTTCAACATTAAACGCAAAGAGTTTATTTATATATCTTACAATATGTTTAATAATAATGTAAATTTGTAAAGGTACTTCTCTGAGGGGCTGACATGAGAGCTGGACTGACCTGAGAGTTTGACTAAAACATGAGAGCCCGACTGACTTGAGAACCGGACTGGACATGAGAGCTGGACTGACCTGAGAGTCGGACTGACCTAAGAGACGGACTGGACATGAGAGCTGGACTGACCTGAGAGCGGGACTGATCTAAGAGCCAGACTGGACATGAAAGCCGGACTGACCTAAGGTGTTGACCTGAGAGCGGGACTGATCTGAGAACCGGACAGGACATGAGAGCTGGACTGACCTGAGAGTCGGACTGAAACTGCGCGATAGCTGGATTGACCTGAGAGCGGGACTGATCTGAGAGGCAGACTGGACATGAGAAGTAGACTGACCTGAGAGCGGGACTGAAACATGAGAGCTGGACTGACCTGAGAGCGGAACTGATCTAAGAGCCAGACTGGACATGAAAGCTGGACTGACCTAAGGTGCTGATCTGAGAGCGGGACTGACCTGAGAACCGGACTGGACATGAGAGCTAGACTGACCTGATAGTCGGACTGAAACATGAGAGCCGGACTGACCTAAGGGGCTGACCTGAGAGTGGGGCTGATCTGAGAGTGGGGCTGATCTAAGAACCGGACTGGACATGAGAGCTAGACTGACCCGAGAGTCGGACTGAAACATGAGAGCCGGACTGACCTAAGGGGCTGACCTGAGAGTGGGGCTGATCTGAGAGTGGGGCTGATCTGAGAACCGGACTGCACATGAGAGCTGGACTGACCTAAGAGACGGACTGAAACATGAGATCTGGACTGAAACATGAGAGCTGGACTGACCTGAGAGCGGAACTGATCTAAGAGTCAGACTGGACATGAAAGCCGGACTGACCTAAGGTGCTGACTTGAGAGCGGGACTGACCTGAGAACCGGACTGAAACATGAGAGCTGGACTGACTTGGGAGCTGAGAACAAAAAAAAAATAAAGATTAAAAAAAAATTTTGAAAAAACCTTTGGCTAGTGATAAATTCGTTTCAAATGGTTTGTAATAAAATGAGCCATATATTGGTTATTTATTGCATATATGAAATATTTACCAATATTCAATAATTCCATTTTTTCCTACATATACATATACACAATTTTGGTAATATAAGATTATATTTGTCAACTGTAATAATATAATTTTGTGATAATTTCGTGTTTTCATAAGTATTTGTACAACATAATACCAGATATAAAATTTAATTTATAATATTCATGGAGGTTAACGAGTTTGTGACCCAAAGAAAATATTGTCAATAATACATATATATTACAAAATGCATAGTGTATTCAATAAAAACCCTGGTTAAAACTGAAAACTGCCTAAAATAAATCAGAGATATCCATTGTGAAATAAATGGAATACTTATAATAATTACACTACGATGGTTGAGCTCACTCCTTTAGAAATTGCAAATATGCAATTTTTACCCATTACATCTTTTGAAAGTTGAGGGTTCTTTTAGTCTGTACAAATCAGCGTTAAAGACAAAGCGTAGAGCATTTAACTCCAACAATTTGAGTATATTGTAGTAAATCATTGCAATCAAGGCCTAAAATAAGATTTATTTATATGAATATTGTACTTTTTGAGTTTTTTTTTACTAACTTTTATATTTTATTTTTTTTATTACATACATATTTATATATTGAAGTTTTTTTTTTAAACATGCAATTCGGATACCTGTTTATTATTATTAATTTTTACTTGACACTTCTCACAAAAATATATTAATACATTGTCAATTTGCCATTTGGTTTCATGAAACTTAATTGGTGTTGGGAGTTTGGGACTATTGTCTAGATGTGTTCAAATTGTTCACTTTATAGATATAATAAACACTATATTCACTTAGATATTATGGATATCATTATTATTAAGTGATTACAGTTAACATAATTACTTTATAAACAGTTTTGGATGATAAACAATTGTTATTAATTTGTTTTCAACTAGCTATCAGATGGTCATAGAATAATTAAGTCAATTTAAACTATATGATTTGACATAAATTAAATAAAAATGAATCACCACTTTAGTGATTACAACAATATAGACTGTATAGATTGAATACAACAATTTCGAAATATTTATACTACAATACTTGTAGTAATGTATCATCTGTTAATTTGAAATACTATGATTACAATTAAAGGATATAGTTAGAAATGTGGTAATACAATTATTATAAATTTAAAAATATATAATTCAAATTTAACACTAAGTTCAAAACTAAATTATGGATAGGTATTAATCCCAGGTGCGTAGTATATGGTTATAAATTATAATAGATGATTGAATAAAAATAAATATATAGGTACTTAAAGGTATGACTATTTGCTAGGACGCTAGGTGATGTATATTTATAATATTATTTGCTTCAGACTTCAGACGCATTGGCTTAATCTGAAGAAGAGAGGGGATAAGGAAGGTACAGTTGCCCCCTATGGTAGTGGCAAAGGTGTCATTTTTTAGGGGGGCGTCCTGTCTTAAGCTCTAATTTATAGTTTATTACAATATATATTTTTTAGAAGCATTAGCTTGAATATTATTTTTCTCTTTGCGCTCTGCATGTATTTTATGTAATTATACTAATAAGTAATAAGTAATTAAAATATATATTGATCAAAAGTGCTGAACGTTTTATCTACCTGGAGTTATAGATTTGTATACATAAGCAATTATTACTAAACCTATTATTTTTGAATTTAACAGAATAAAACTAAATAATAATAATTGTATCCACATGGAGGAGTATGTCCCGATGGACAGAAATCAATGCCAGTCCATTTAGCTACTGATGGGAACGAAACTGCATTTATACCCTATAATGTTAATATAAAATTATCTACTTACTATTTACTAAAGTCCGTTTTGTGGTTTTCGGAGAAAATATTCCGGCTTGTGATATTAATACATAGAACGTCAATAAATTAATAATTATGATGCATTTTATATAAAAATATAAGTCATAATATAGATCACATGAAAAACTTAATATTTACGTACGTGGCTGATTATATACGAATTCATAAACACAGAGATTATGCGACACCGCTTAGACAAGATCAGACAATTAATGTTCAAACACTAACCAAATAAGATAAGCTTTTCTTAAAATTTATTTGGCGAGGTTATCATGGAAATATTATTTTTAGCCAGTATAGACACCGTGCAAACCTATACTAGTGCTGGTTTGGTTAGGTTAGGTTTCAACTACAGGGCAAGAAGCACAGTAGAATGTGTACCTTTGGTGTTCTGGCTAATAAGTGGTGTGTCTTACATACACTAATACAAGTTGAGCCTGATTTTGTGGACGAAATAATTAAATTGTGTTGTGTTTTACACAACTCTTTTCGAAGAAGGGATGGCTTCAACAATGAAGATACAGAGACCAATATTTTGGATGATATAGAAGTTAGCGACACGGGTGCTCGTACTCAAGATACAGAAGTTAGAGACTACTTCGCAAAATATTTCATGGGACCTGAATTAGTGCAATTTCAATTTCAAAAAATTTAATTTTTATAATATTTGTATTTACTTTATTAAATTTTTTCTACTTAAAAAAATAGTACTATTTATATAATACTACCTTTTTAATAAATAGTATTTAATAATAAATACATTATAATTTAATACATGTATATACATGATATACAATGACAGCATACGTCATATTATACATAATGTGCACCTATTATCCAACGTTAAGTCAAGAACATTGCCTTTGTCGATACTTTAGCTTATATGATATTTAAATTTGTTTTCAATTTATAAGCATTTTTAAATCGTAATAATTTACACGCTCATATAACTAAAAATCGAAATACATCAAATAGCCTATGTACCTATAGCGACACAGGTAATGTACTTAATTAAAATTTGATAATAAGTGAATTTACTCTCATATTAAAAACAACACAAGGTTAGTTCTGCTCCACGTAAATTTGTTATGTTGAGCATGGGTTAGAGAGAGAAAACAAATGGTGCGCTGACATCCTATTCAGCTTAAAATGTACTTATAACACACTGATATAGGTATCAATTAATAATAGTAGGACTCTGGACTATATTACAGACCACTGGACCAGACGTGGAAAACAGAGATCATTAGGGACATCTCACTAAAAAGCAGGGACGGATTGGGCCATAGGGAAATCGGGAAATCCCCGATGGGCCGCGTACTAAGTAAATAGCAGAAAAGTAGACTTAAATATAACCTAATAAATATTACCGTTGATTTTAAATTATTCATTCTATAATCAATGTTATTAGTGATATTACGTAATAACAGTCTATAATATTATAACGTAAAGCGTTGTAAATTGTAATAATATAATGTCTACAACCGAACTGAATAATAATATTAATTATCAATAAGAAATATTAGAAATAACAATAACTATACAAAAAATCAACCTCCGTGGACAGTAAAATAATTGGTTATTCGAGTTGTCGTCGATCAGATGGGCCGGCGGGTTGCGGGTAATGACGGCTTTGAATGATGCAAGTCGTTAAATAGGAATATTTTTATTTTTTATTTATAAATTATATTATTTATATAAAATATCAATCATCATTCAAAACCTCAGCACTTATCAGCACTCGGCAGTCAGCAGTTCATAATTTGGTTAATTTTACAATTTAATTACTAAGTGCTTAACTAGGAATATTTGATAAAATATTTTATATTACAATAGTACCTAAAAGTTGTGAATTATAAAATAAAATGGAAATGGATGGATCAGACTGCAATAAAAAAGGAGGAGTTGAAAAAATTCGATAAAAAAAAACTACTTTTAGAAGCAAGGGCTTCTAAGAGCCTTACATCATTTTTTTTATTTCATTTTTAGCACACAAATATGTACTTACTCTACCATCAACCCAAATATCATATGAAAGATCTTTTTCTTTCTTAAAAAACATTAAGTCAAGACTTCGTAGTCAACTTGCGGATCCAAAACTAGAAGCATTCATGTTAATGGCCATGGAAAAACAGAAATTAAACACTATTATTCAGATAAAATTATAAAAGAATTGCAAAAAGAGAGTTCTCTTTAAAAAAAAAGGAAAAGTGATTTTCATTTATAAATTACATATTTACATCTGATAACAACTAGGTATCTTATATCTGCCTATACAAACCTCACTAAATCACCCCCCTCCCCCCCAAATCACCCAACAAATAGTGGGCCGGTAAAATGGTATATTCCCGGGCTGGTCCGAAGTTCCAATCCGTCCCTGCTAAAAAGTACCTTAAATGCATTTCATAATATATGTTTAACGCCGATATAAATAATATTAATTTAGTTTAATTTGTTTGGTCACAAAATATAGGTAGGTAGTAGGTACTATACTACTATAGGTAGTGCTTTGGCCTTTGGAGTTGGTACTTTTAAATGTAGGTAAGGACATTTATAAATAAATATGACGTTCAAATCAATTAATGTCACTGAATTTTAGATTTAAATGAAATAATCTTAAGGATATCTGGTAAGATGGCTCTAGTTATTAGGGTTAATCATTCAAACCGACTCGACTCGACTAAGTCAAAAGAAAAGTTGACCAGCATTCCGCTCAGCCTTGAATTAAAAACTAATTGTATTTTTTCCTCTTAAATCGACTGAGTATCTAATACCTATATACCTATCTAGTACACTTGTACTTATGCTGCATAAGCCATTGGTCAAGGTGACTGGACAATGTCATGCCATATTGCCATATTCACATCATATAGGTAATATATGTTTAAAACTGTTTTTTGTTTCTCATTATAATATATAATATGTTGGTATAAAAATCATAATGTTATCGATTAAAATATGTCTGTACATTTAATTTCTTCAAAAGAATTTGTCAACAAAAAAATTATGATCTGATCATTGAATATTATACTAACCCTACAGTCTACGGTGATTATATAGTAAAATTGCATTACACTCGTTTAATTTTATCATTGAATTTTAAACTGTAGATAAGTAGATGTAGAGCGCGCGTCATTTCATTTAGATACCTTCAGTATTTGCCCCCGCTACACATACGAGTATGATATAGGTACCAATTATTTTATAATTACTTCGATTAGTTGTCCGAATGTTGTCTTGCGGTTATCTGAATATTATATACTTTTAACTTTTAAGGCCACATATTTTGTTTATACATAATACATGTTACAACGAGTTTTATTTTAATACTATGCACGCTCGTGTATCACAAACAGTTCAGTAAATTTAGAAGCGTTAATTATACATGTTTTTTAATTGTTATCCTTTGCAACACTCTTGTTCAAAATCATAAAAAAACCATTTTGTCTGTTGTCACCGTCTCAAGTCTTCTAACAAGTGCGTTTTATTCTCTTTAATCTTCCTGGGAATGCTGTTTACCAAATTAAAATGTTGCTTATTAATTATATATTATACATTATAATGCATTATTAATATTTACCTATATATGTTATATTATTATTATATTGTAAATACTAAATTGTAATGGAACTACGGAACCATCATAGGTTTTTGGAGTAGTATAATAATATCAACTATTAAGAATAATTATTATTAATGGACGTAATCTACGATTGCCGTTATCATTTCTTATCATTAGTTATCAACAATAACATTGTAATCCAAGTTTTTAAAATATTAACGTTTCAGTTTCAAAAAATTTCTGTTCAAAACTCGTGTCTTGTAAACCTGTTGGCTGAATTTTCATTGCGTCGTTCATTGATGCAATTAGTGCTATCCAAGTCAATAATTTCTGTCGTTGATAAGTTTCGATTGTCGTGCGGAAAGTATTTCATAATGAGTGCTGTGAGTTTTACCGTAGGACCCAAAACTTGTTCGACGGCAGGCGTGGATATATCTAAAATGTGTGCCGCTCACCAAGCCATCGATAAGCATGTTAAAGTAATATTATGTCATTTAGATAACTTCACATGTGGTCATTTCTCATTATTAATCTATTACTGTTGTTTGTGATTTATCCTCAGGACGGCATGATACTGGGCATTGGTAGCGGCTCGACAATTGTGTATGGTGTTCAACGATTGGGTAAGATCAAAACCTTTCTATTGTTTGAGTAGTATTTATTTTTGTAGTCTGTCTAGCTATATTTTAATCTATAGCACAAAGAACAAAAGACGAGAATTTGTCTGTTGTTTGTGTGCCAACGTCATATCAGGCACGTCAGCTGATTATCGATTACAAACTAACATTGGGAAACCTAGACGCACACCCTAAAGTAAGTGAAAACATGATATTATTGAAACAATCAAAACATGTTTAAATTTGTATGATCAATCAGATAGATTGTACAATTGATGGAGCCGATGAGATTGAAATTGGTACTTTGACTTGTATAAAAGGTGGAGGAGGATGTTTAACTCAAGAAAAAATTGTAGCATCATGTTCTGAAAAATTAATAATTGTTGCCGATGAAGCGTAAGCATAATATTTATTTTAGTAAAAATATTTTTTTATTTTTTATTTATTACATATTTTTGCAATTGATGTTAAGTAAAGCGGTAAACCGTTTGGGTCAAAAATGGAAGAAAGGTATACCTATTGAGGTAATACCTATGTCATGTAAACCGATTCAACAAAAAATTGAAGGAAAGTATGGAGGTGAAGCAATTTTGAGGATGTCTGCTGATAAAGCAGTAAGTTAAAAATAATAAATACTGTCAATATGTATAATATATTCAAAAGTTTTCAATTTTTTTTTATCTTTAGGGACCTTTGGTTACAGACAACGGTAACTTCATATTGGATTGGGTTTTTCCTGAAAAAAAATATTGTTGGTCATCCATCCACAATTACTTAAAACTAATCCCAGGTATGTTGTATTAATTGTATGCAAGAACCATTACATTATTATACATACATGTTTGTATTTTAAGGAGTGGTTGAGACTGGATTATTCATTGATATGACAGATGAATGCTTGGTCGGCAATCCACAAGGCAATGTACAACTACTGAAGAAGACAGAACAGACGTTAGAGTTATAGGTTAAATCTAATATCTGTGTTCAAGTGTCTTATATTATTTGAATTGGATAGCATTCTCTCTAAAATCTAAGTATTATGACTTTTTACTAACTTTTAATTTTGTGTTGCTTAAATCAAATAATGTTTTAGATTTCTTAGATCTTCAGATACTGTTTTTAAATATATTTCACAATTTAAATTAATCGATGATAGATTTATCATATTTATAAAATATTTTATATTAATTTATTAAAATTGATTTATAAATTGTATATTTATAAAAATGTAGAATGATCAATGTAACAGTATTCCTATTATTTTGTTTTCTAGAGTATAGATTATTTTTTAAATCCTAAGAATAATCTTGATATGTATAATTTTTATGACATTTATATTTATTTTAGGTAAAATACCTATAAGAATAATTAAATAACAACCCTGATAATAACTATTCAAGACACAAATATAAGTTTTGTCAAACATTTTATCAGTGCGGACATGTGGTTAGTAGTTGACAGTACCGTAATAATCACTACTAGTCAGGCCGGCCAGTGAGCAATCTTCAGTATTTATTATCAATTATTTTATGTTATATGCTAGTTAGGTTGGTTATTTAATCAGTTAATGGTACAATAATATAATTTTACGTTCAAATTACATTTTTCTGAATAAAGCTGGTAAACATAGGTCTTGTCCTTAAGAGGACGCTCCACGAACATTTGTTGTCTGTCTCTCAAGAGCGTAAGATAAGTACCATATAAGTATATGAGTTTTTATGTACAATATTTTAGTTTATCAACCGTCTATAAGCAAGCGTGTATAGAAGGTAGAGTCATTTTCTTACAATATATACACTAAAAAACATATATAAAAAAATACACTTCAATAAATGAATTAAAGACAAAATAGGAATAACAATTTACAATTCAGTAGATACAAATTGAATAAAGATTTATTTACATTAATATTATTATTTACTCTAAGATACTTCTAAAAATTAATATTTAGACAATTGAAATATGTTGGTCCTAAATAATCAACAAATTGCTGGCTTATACCTTTTTATGTAGTTTATACCAGATCGTAAAGTCTATACAAAAAAACAGTTTGTAAGAAAAAATAATGCCTTTTACTATTTTTTAATATTTTACTTTTTTCTTTAAAAAAATAACATTAGGTATACGGTATACACTTTTCATAATTTTTTAATTTCATAGAATAGTATTCTGATTTAAAAAAATTGAACTTTTCACAAGTTAGTTTGGTATACTTTAAATTATTATAATTGGAGTCTCGCACAGGTGAGTACCTAGTACCTACACGAGTTGCATGTAGGAAATGCATTTAAAAATTGAGCCTCAAAAAATCCATGAGGTACGAAAACCGTGTATTTTTTTGTCAGTAATCAAATATACCATTATTGTTTTGACCTTGGTTTACCCATTACTTTTTCTACCAAGTCCAGCTAACTGCTTAGACTAAAACACGATTTAAGATAATACAAGTTGCCCATCGGTATATGATTAGGTGAGTACCAAATTGAGTTCTTCGTGGTCGGGTGGTGCTGGAAAATACAGCAAGCGCTCCCTGTGAGAGAAAAGTTAATTACCGGGTCGCTGCCAGCTGCCTGGCGCCTGCTGAATTTTAAATTTTCTATTTTAAATATTGTCATTCTTTTTACTGATTTAGTTTTACAATTTTATCTTATAATTTTCCAAACATTGTATTGAGGTCTGCTTTCAAGCTGTACTAGTGTAACAGTAATATAATATAATAATACAAATTATAAATTATATAGATTTTATTATTTTATTACAATAATTAAGCTATAATACAAGTTACAACCAATATATTTTTTTATGAATTAAATATTTTATACACATTTAAACATTTTACAAATTTATCAGCTAATTTTTACCAACCTAATTATGATTTAACCAATTTTGATATTTTTTTTTTTCGGCACTGTTTTTTTATTTGCCTGATTTTGCATAAAGGTGTATTGCCTCATGCTCATCGTAATGTACCTACTAAGAAAATATATTGGTTAGCATTTCTTTTTGGTGTTCACGAATGGTGCAATTGAATTTAATATTTAAATTCCTTGTGAAGAACTAGTTACCTACAGATATTTTCAAAGACATCATTTGAACTTACATTTAAAGCAAAACATTCTTCCAGCTGCTTTATAATTTTATACAAGTTACTATCTGGGTAAGTAAGATATCTCTTTGTTTTAGCTTGTATTAAATCTACTTCTTTCCCAATATGACCTTCTGAGTTCTGATGTGTTCAAACATTTTAAACTTTCAATGCACATTTCACGATTAGTTGTATTAACTAATCTTCCAGCAATATATCTATTAAGGCAATTAATTTTAGAAATCAGGTACCTATAGGTAACTATTGTATTAAAAATATTATCATTGTATATTTGAATTACCCAGCCAAAAAATAAACAATGCAATCGAACACTGTGGAATCTGCAAAATTGTGGTCTAAAAGAAAATCATCTAATCAATCCCAACAATCATCCTGTATTATTTTATCCATCCTTTTTTTAAAGGTCTACAATATCAGTATTCCTAAACTCATAGCGTTATTTACAATAATTATATCATGAGAAAATGAATATTTTAAGGAACCAGATGGTTGTTAAAATTTAAAAAATGTGAATGAAAGATTGAATTAAAGTATAGAAATAAAAATGGGAAAGGGGGCATGGGCGCCCGCAGGCAAATGTGTTTACGGAATCAAATAAGAAAAATTATGAAAAATTAAATAGAATTCAATTCTAAAAATAAAAATGGGAAGGGGGACATGGGCGCCCGCAGGCAAATGCATTTTAATAATCAAAATGAAAAAAAATTATAAAAAAATATGATAGAATATTAATTTTTAAAAAAATGGGAGGGGGGTATGGGCGCCCGCAGGCAAATGAGTTTAAGGAATCAAATAAAAAAAATTATAAAAAAATTAAATAGAATTCAATTCTAAAAATAAAAATGGGAAGGGGGCATGGGCGCCCGCAGGCAAATGAATTTTGAGAAAAAAAAAATTTAAGGAAAAAAGTGAAAAAATATGATCAGAGTTTTATCGACTTTACCTCAGTACAATAAAATAATGGGTTCATTGAATGAAAGTTGTTATGGATACAAGAAATTAAAGTGAACGATTTCTAAGTTTTGTTTAAGTTAAAGCTATTTTTTACTTAAATAATTTCATGTTGATTTAAAATTATATTGCGTTTCAAACTGTAACTAGCATACATTTTGAAAAAGTATACAAAAAATTCAAGTATAATAATATTTTTATTTTTATTTTGTTCTTAGTAAATGTGTTGGAAAAAATAGATTAAGTGCAATGTGGAAAGAATATTGGGATTTCTAAGACAATATAATTTTAATTCACTAAACCATATTTTGAATTAAAGCTCATGAATAAATAAATACTGAAAACCTTACAATAACTCCTCATACCGTCAACTCTCATTATTTCTTAAAGGAGCACACAACACAAATAAAAAAATTCTTTAAATTTTTTTTAAATGTTAAATTATTGTAGTTATGGTTATATGAAATGATTTTGTGAAGATACGATGTTAAAAAAAATATTACTTTAAGAGATATTAAGAGATGTAGAATAGCCGCGTGACGTCACTGGGCCGGAGTCATCGTAATTGCCTATCTTATACGTGTAAAAGTTCCTTGCTTTACACAACGATTTATCAACCTAAATATTTTCTTTTTAAAATTTAATTGACGTATAAATGTGTGGTTTTATGTGTTTAAGACGATGCAAGAATCAGAATTTCAATATGACGTTTAGTTTTTTAAGTATTAAAAATCTTAAAACAGACATTTTGGTTAAACGGCGGACCCGTTGTTCGAACCCCACGCGCCGCTCGCCAAGACGTGCGGTTTAACCAAAATGTCTGTTTTAAGATTTTTAATATTTAAAAAACTAAACATCGTATTGCGATTCTGATACTTGCATCGTCTTAAACACATAAAACCACATTTTAACATGCAAATTAAATTGCAAAAATAAAATGTTTAGGTTGATAAATCGTTGTGTGAAGCGAGGAACTTTTACACGTATAAGATAGGCAATTACGATGACTCCGGCCCAGTGACGTCACACGTCTTTTTTCAATTGCTCATAACTTATTGAATAATGTGAGTAGAAACGTAAAACCTATACCATTATCCTTAGAATTGAACATTCTTTCAAATAAAAAAAACTTATTTTTTGTGTTGTGTGCTCCTTTAATTATTATTGTGTTAAATTTTTTGATACATGAGAATTTTTAAATCAGTTTTTATAATTTTTGGTGACAAATCACTAATTAGTGTTGACTATATTTAAGTTATTATTAATTATAAGTACTGGTACAACGCTAGCCGACTATCTTTAAAACTGTGGATACAAATTATGATATTTAATTATGTTCTAATTTCTCTTGGTAATATTTAAATATTTTCTTTGATTGTTATGCTTATACAATATCGAATACCTTGGTAGTTAGTAGGAAAAGATCATTGCAATGCACTCGACCCGGTATGATAGTATACTACCGCTAGCCTATTATCATCACCACAGCTTCAACTATCCATAGTCCTTAGGTGTACTAACCTTTTCATGACTTATTTAACCCTCTGTTTTAACAGCATAGTCGCGCGAGTTGGGCAGTATGGGGGGAGCTAGTTTAATCCCCCCGTTTGGCGCGCGACTAATAGAGGGTTAAGTGGGACCCTTAGAATAAAAAGATCCTTATTTGGTTTTCTATTTTTGTGTCCGCTTATCAAGTTGAACTTTTTTTTTTATTTTATGATTCTTAAAATGCATTTGCCTGCGAGCACCTCTGCTCCCTTTAACATTTTTTAAATTTAAATCTTATTTAAGTTGATTTTTTGTTATTTACATTTTTTAAACTTTGGGATATAGTAAGTGGTTTCAAAAAAATCATTGTTTAATAAACTAATTGTTTTGAGTATGATTTTCAATCAATGAATTTGAATATTAAGTTTAACTTTTTGTTTAATTATTACAACTTCAAGCAACTTGAAGCACACAATATATGCGAATAGCAATAAAGACTTTTATATGGTCTTCGACTTGAAAGTATGATTGGATGTACGTTTATGAAGTAACTAGTTAGTATTAATATTTTATAAGAATGTGCTGGCCCCGTGTTACAAGTACTCATCAATGTCAGCAGATTTCATTTAGCAATGAAAGCTTTAATATTAGAGTGATTATTATTATTTTTAATCAACGGAGATGAACGATAACTGCTTAACTAAAATTTGATATGTTTCATACTTGTGAGACGCATTTGAACAATTGGAGACTACGCATTCAGGTGAAACGTCTTTCTTAAAGCATGATATTTTTATTGATTATTTAAGCTTCATATGTTTTGTAAAAATTCTAGGAAGATGTCAAGATTTGAAGCAATTGAATAACGTATTGAAATAATTTTATATTGGAATTCTTTGAGCATTATCTGGATGATAAACTTTTCCCCCTTTCACTGCCAATAACTGACACCACTAAAATAATCGTAATTATTAGCGGTTCTATTAAATCTATAATTAATATGAACAATTTGGATTTTTTTTTGTCTAAAGCATCGGAAATCATGATAATTAGCATTTTTTGTAGGGGTCACTGCTGTGTTTGAGTAACACGTGTATATGTGGAGCTAGGATTCGTCACTAAACACCCAGGTGGTCACCCACCCGGATGCTAGGTACGCCGGCCGATAATTGACACCCATTAGGGACTTCAGCCAATCACCGTGCCACACCAAGCCCCAACTGCATTCTTTTTATTTTGTATTAATTGTACATTAAATATTATTATTTATTTTGTATGCCAATTTGATTGTAAATAAACCTTGCACTATGGCTAACAGCATCTTTTGTAGACGTCACAGCTGGGTTCGAGTAACACTTGTGTAAGTGGAGCTAGGATTCGTCACTAAACATCCAGGTGGTCACCCATCCGGATGCTAGCTACGCCGGCCGATGATTGACACCCATTAGGGACTTCAGCCAATCAGCGCGCCACACCAAGCCCCAACTGTATTCTGATTATTTTGTATTAGTTGTTACTTATTAATACATATTATTATTTATATTATTATATTTCCTATTGCTACGTCAGGAATTGGCTTACGAATAGTGTTTCAACCATGCCACAAGAAAATGACATACATGTATGCTGCAGCGTCATGCATATACTTAAACATAATTTATTACATAAGTAAAAGAGTTACTTTAATATACGTTCACGCGATAATTTAATATAATTTTTAAAAGAAATTATTGTAATTATTTAATACTATTATTGTCTTTCATTAATTTTGGGTATTAACTTTAGTAGGTTAAAAATCTAAAATACTCCCCATCCTACAACAAAAAGTAAATTTGCCAATACTTGACATACATTTAAATTACTAAGAGTCATACTTTACTAGAAAATTCGTCACCCCTCACACAGTACTTCACTCCAATAATAAAGATTTAGATTAGTTAAATACTTAAATATTACAATTAGTTGCTTCCAATCTTGTAACACCATTTTTATAAGGGCCTAACCACAGTTTTTCTCTGATATCAACAAATTACTACAGAACTAGCTATTTCATTTCATTTCTTAGGGTAATGTATAAATAGAATGTTATTGTTCGAACGCGGCTGAATTTCCCGCCGAACCAAAAAGTTCAAAGGCTTTGCAAGTCAAGCGGTCGGCGCGGAATGTTCGCGATGAGTCGTTCCCCCTCCACGGTGTCTCCAAGCCGGACGGTGTCCACGGCTCTCGTGCCGGGACACCATCCTTTTTGTCTTTTGCCAACGCTTGAACCAGGCGGATTACGCACCGCCGGTTCGTTTTTTGCTCTCTGTCGAGCTGTGACCGACCTCGTGGTCATGCGACATCATTATTAGTATTATTATTAGTTTTGGTTAAGCCTGGAAACCATTATTTTTCTTTTGTCGAATCGTCAAACCGCGTCTGTCGTAAACTTCGGGATAGCCGAAGTTTGACGGATTACTGTAGTTTGTGTCACAGCCGACCATAATTCTCGAAGAGGAAGACGCTGTCGCCTTTCCAGCAGGACCGGACCACCGTCCACCAGTGACCCACGCCGGAGTGTCGATCAGGTCATCATATACCATATTTCTACTTATTTAGTATTGAATTTTTTATTTATTGTTATATTATGTGTACCTAATGTTATGTTGTTGTAAAAAATATATATATTGTGCCATTGGGCCTTAATTTATTCTCAACTTGTACGGGATAAGATATTGTGAGTTTGCACCCCCTTTACGCCCACGACATTTCGCGAGTCGTTGTCGCTAACCGCGAAATTAAAAGTAGGAGTGGCGCGGCGTACAGTTATCATTCACCTAAGTTAAACAATGTGCTGTGATTAATTTATTATTAAGTATCAAAAATCTTTTAACTTTTATTAAACATGTTATATGAACGCGTTATAGTATGGCGTGATAAATTTAATGTAAGAAAATATCATTATTTCATTATTATTTTTTTTATATTCTAAAGCAAAATATTTTTTGGAGAACTTATGGAGATTATAGTAATCAAATTTCGGACAAGTAGTTCATTTGTTATACTTTGATATTTAAAATTATATGAACAGAGTAGTGGAAAATAATTTTTTTCATTAGCAGTACTGCGATAAGCAGTTAATCGATCATGCGAAATGTTTTTTATCTACCGCACTCGTATGTAATTAACGACCGTAGTAGAACGACAAAGTTAAGAGTCGTGCTTGACGGGGTCAGCAAAAACTAATAGTGGTGTGTCATTAAATGACATACTAATGACCGGACTAAAAATACAACCAGACCTATTAGATATCGTGGTAAGGTTCAGAACACATAAATATGCATTTTCGGCGGACATAGCGAAAATGTATCGTCAGGTGTTAGTTCTCCAAGACCATCGTGACTATCAGCGTGTATTATGGAGATCAGATCCAAATGATGAAGTAAAAGTATATAATATAGACTATGTTTGGTGCTGGCAGGTCATTTGGCAATAAGTTGCGTCAATCGCATCGGCATAAGACCACTAACACGAAGTTAAAAGAAATAATTAAAAATAATTTCTGTGTCGACGAATGTCTCACCGGGGGTAGATTCATTGATGGAGGCAATCGAATTGCGCGACGAATTAATTTCGATTATACGAGGTGGGGGATTCGAACTATCAAAATGGACTACGAACCATACAGATTTATGTCCGAATCAAAACAAAGATGAATTAACGACCGTACCAATGGATAGAGAAAGCGTGAAAACTCTAGGTTTATACTGGAAACCAAAAAGTGATTACTTCACGCGTACGCCGTACAAGTACCTAAGTAAAAACTGAAACAACAAAAAGATATATGCTTGCCGGCCTAGCAACGTTATTTGACCCATTAGGCTAAGTCCGGCACTTAGTCCGGTAATATTGGTGGGTTAAATATTGTTACAAAGTCCCCCCCCCCCCGATGTCCGTCTTTGAGTATGTGGTAAGTCTCGTTTCGCACCAGTAAAGGTTATTTCGATCCCCAGATTAGAGCTATGTACAGCGTTTCTCTTGTCGCGTTTGATAGACATAATTATATCTGCACTTAAGCTGAATATATCACGACCATATTTATGGACGGATTCGACTGTAGCATTAGATTGGATATCCGCGGATTCGAGCAGCCATGGAGTGGGGGCATGTGACATCGAACGACAATGCAGCAGACGTGTTGTCACGAAGGTGTACGCCTAGCGAGCTAAAAGATAACACTCAGTGGTGGCATGGTAAGTCATGGATGGTGAGTAAAACGTATAAATGTTCACAACCTCTTACACAAAAAACATGGAACACGTTGGAAATGTTCAGAGTGAGGAAAAGACTGCACTAATAGTTATAACCTAATCATCAAATTTTTAATGATTTAAAGGCAATTTTGACTTTTTTCAGGACATTTTTGTGTTTTATTTTTTCATCAAAGTTCTATCTTTACCGTTAATTCTTATTACTTTCTATTCCTATCATACTTCCGTATTTAATATATTTAATAAAAGACGTATTCTTTTCAGACGTCTTTTCTTATTTTTTTGTTCAACTTGATGACACTATTGAGAGGATGTCTACGCACTATTTGTTTGCACTTTATGTCCCACGCGCAACAAAGCAAATTTATGTTTAGCAGAACCAACCATTATTAAAGTAACAATATATGGTTGGTTCTGTTAAACATACATTAATTGCTTTGTTGTGAGTGGGATACAGAGAGCAAACAAACAGTGATCTGACATCCTCTACCGATCTTTTTATTCTATCCCATAAGTCAAGGTTTTCGACCT
>NW_019104128.1:0-5651 GCF_001856785.1 Myzus persicae | reverse complement strand
AAAATTTAAAACAAAAAATAAAATAAATTTCATACCTGATCAATTTCATAATTTTTATCATAGTTTTATTGATAGCCGGAATAGCGTTATACCAGTAGATGCAATACAATTAAATTGAAAAGTTGGGGGCAATACAAACTCTGATCATTTAACAATATTAAATATTAAATAATTAAATTATATTAAATACAATCTACTGAAAAATAAAAAGTACATACCACATGTTTTCTGCTATACAACTAATAATTCTGAAACACTCACGTCAACACATTTCACACTGCATAATATGACATTGTATTCAAAATTGGCAACTTTTCACTGGCGAATAGCATCTCTGAAAAAAACGCAGCCGATATATTAAAATGTTAAACAATATATGCAAGCGCTATTTGTTATTAGAAACCACAGATATTATATAGCTAAAATTATCTCTTCATTTGGGATCAGGGTGCAGGGAGCAGAAAAACGACGACGACGAGCGGCGTTTGTATATTTTTTGATCTCTCGTATTTTATGCATTTACTCTCAGAAATAAAATATGTGTCTACATAGGGGTAGTATATTTTTCGTGAAATTAAATTTTTATTTGAAGTATAAAAGTAAATTTAACCACCAAAAAAATATGAAACCAAAATTAATTACTTTAAACATCGACGCTTTCGGGCTTCGGTGAAATTCCTGATATTGCATGTGCACTGTGGAATATATCAAATATACCTACGACTGAACTTAAGTCTGAAAATATTGAGATTTATTATGAAAAAAAACCGTACGGATCGCTTCATGTTTCTTGTTCATGTCTGCAGCTTTGCTAACTGAAATTTTGGATCGATTGCGTCTTTGCGACTACTTTGACAATCGCCACGGATTGCATTATAATTTATACTACGTCAATATCACAAAACCATAGATATTACAAATTTTTATATGAAGGAGGTCCGTGTTTGAGATTTGATCATTAAGATAATGAAATGAGATATAACAATAACAAAATACCTCATAATTTTAAAATTTAAATTACAACAATATATAAAGTACCTACCTATGATTTTAATTTTTAATTTAATAATTGATAAAGGTGGTATTTAAATATTCGAAGCACAAGCATTTTTTATATAAGTTAGTAAACAAAAAATTTATTGGAAATAAATGTGATTACTACTTTTTAGATTTAACATAAAGGTATTCAGTGCCAGACGGCATAGTAATATTCATATATTACTTAACACTTATATAAACTAAAAATAAAAATTGTTGATTTTTGCGGGACATAAAAACTCCCGTGTACTGTACTACTGTAATATGACTAGTATGTACAACACTATTTATATCTATTTAATTGTATAAATATGTTATTATTCTGCGACCTGGATTTTTTGTCGTCGTTTTTTTTTTTAGCGTATTTTTTTGTGTTGCGCGCTCGGGAACAAAAAATATGCCCCTGCTTTACCCGGGTAGCAAATTGTCTGTGGCAATAAATTTTAAATTTGAGACCAAAAAGTAAAATATGTAAGCCCCAAAAGAATAGGTAATCAAACTTACGTATACATCGACTCTTCGGGTAATATATAGCTGCAAGGCCATATCTTGATTGCAGACGCCATATCGAGGAACTTCTTTCTTCATCTAATTCTGAACTGAAAAAATCGAGATTTTTTATAAAAATGTCTTGAGTAGAATGAAATATGTGAGCAAATGTTTATTGTTGCCTTACACATTTCTCTTTTGTTCAATGAAATTATTAGAATTGTGAATCGTCCCCGATGAGTGACGACAATCGGCTTTTGCCATAGATGATAGGTATTATAATATAATATGTTGTCATCAGTTCTCGAGTTTTTGACTTCTTTGGATTACACTATACATTTTTTATTTCAAATTCCGAAACAGAATATTATTGGGAGTGTTTAAATCTATACAATGCAGAACACGGCACTCTGAGTATAGGCCATTTAGATTTTTAGATACACTAGTACACTACTGTCGCCAGTCAATTTTTAGATCCGGCATCTAACAATATTGTTTTTAGTCTTAACGGTTAAACTATAACTCAACATAAAACTCTAGAAGTGTTGAGACTTGAAAAAATTCAAAATTAGGCTTTGAAATTTACAAAAATAATAAAAAAATGGATACTTTAATCGTTCCTATAATATTCTCTCTGGGCTCGGCATTAATATGTTATTAAACAATATTATTCTATAATAGTGTACAGTCACCGATGTATTTGCTACAAAATTGTGTGGTTATAACTTATATTATACTACTACACTTTAGACTATAGTGTAATAAATAATATAATATGTTTACAGTCGTGTAGGTACCTATAACTAAGGCTCTCACATTAAAGCAAGAGAAAAAATATATCGCTTCCCTCGTACTTTCCTATATTTATTGTTTTATATTTTAAAAACTTACCCTACAAATTAAGTACTACAAGTATAGTTTATACTTAGCAGGGATCGCTGTGGGTATTTCTTAAAATAGGTAGTATATAAAAAAAAAAAATCATGAACATTTTAGGTTTGTTAGTTAGGTACACATGAATTTACTAGACCAATTTGAATTAGTTAATGCCAAAAAAGTTGTTAAATTAAGTAGGTACCTAAATAATAAGTCACATGTCACATGTCACATAATACAATGCAGATATAGTAACACATGATACAAGTGATATGCATTTCCAATAACATCAAGATGTAACAATGAATGCTAAAAACTTATACGCCATATAACAGTTAAAAATTGCATTTACTTGTTTAAATCTGTATATATTTTATATATAAGGTAGTAGGTACAATAGTTACACGATATAGACACATGAATAATGGATAAATTATTAAAAAATTGTGATTTTATATCTGTATTAAAAAAAAAATTATTTATCTGAAATTGAAAATATAAATATATATATTTTTTAGTTAAGGTTTGTAGTGTTATATTGATGTATGAACTGAAGAATACAATGTTTAGTAAGATAGGACAAGTTTACTTTGATGAATTGATTCAGTGAATCTTTTGATCATAAGAATCATAAGTCAACTTGTACATTTGTTTGTGACCCCCAAAAAATTAAATTTGTGGAATCATTTATCAAATATTCAATGAGCTGTTCCTTATCATAATTATACAATTTTAAATCAAATCACTTAATTCTAGTTCAAACATTAATATGTCTTAAGTTAGTAAACTAATTTTGAACACAAAATAATTATTTATAAGAATGGAAATATTCATTATTCAAGTAGTCACTATTAGTAAATTTGATTAACCCATCTATATTAGTAAATATACTTAACATTTTTATGTTCAACATTTACCAACACATTTACTATATTTTGTTTAGGATTTTGTGTGCACGATGTTTCCAAGACAAAAATGTATGACTATCACTATGACGTGACGCAGACACTATATGGGGACAAGATTAGGTTTATGTATACTGATCAGCATTGTAAAAAATACTTTTAAAAAGTATTTGAGTAATTACTCAAATACTTATAAAATAAAGTATATAAAATACCACAGAAATACTATCTATAGTAAAGTAGGTATTTGAAATAATTTTCAAATACAAAACAAAAAATCAATTTAATTCTGAACCATTCATTATATATTATATTAATCCAACATTTGAGTGTTGCATTTTAAGAACATTATTTGTTCAAAATATTGATTCGTCATATTCATTCTTTTTTTGTATTGTTGCATCACCAACACTAAACACTCTCTCTACTGATTCACTGCTAGGTAGTGGAGTGTTGTACTTCAAAAACACCTGAAAACTAAGTACAAATGTTTCTCTAATATTACTAGTAATAGTATAAGAAGTTTTCAACTAATCTTACTTTTTAAAGTAAGTAAATTATGCAAACATTCTAAAGTCTTTATTGGAGATGTGCCCAAATATCTATCTATTTCATCACTAACTGTTGATTTTTCCTCTCGAGAATATTGTGAAAAGGTAAAAAAGGTATATAAATTATCTTTCATTTGGTTATCTTCTACATCATTATTGTCATTATCACTGGTATGTAAGTCATAACAGGCACTTTATATTCTGGGACCAATTATTTTTTTATATCATTTTTAATCCATGGTTTTTTAAATAGTGGGTGGCAGACTGCAGCAGTAATTAAAAATTTGTCTATCAAATAATCGGCAAACCTTGTTTTCAAACCTAAAAAACAAAAATTATTATCAATAAAGTTTTTTAATTTTAGTTCATGAGTATATAAATGTAGGTACTACACAGAAGTATAAATATAAATAATAGATCAGCTGATCAAAATTGTATATTATACATCAGTAAGACCAGTAAGACTGTAAGAGCTAAGAGATACTATATATTTACTACTTAGTATATAGTATTTACCAATAAAGTAAACCAAAAACAGCTAAAATGAAAAGAAATTAAATGTGTACAATTTAAGTACTAGGCTAAATAAGATTAATATATTTAAAAAATATTTATTATTACATACCATTAAGTATGGTAGTTACCAGAGGTTTCAAATAATTAGAACTGTTTGATCACTTGTCATTAATTCATATTTATTAATTAATTCTTCAATTGTAGGTAGGAGATGACCAAAGTACATGTTAGTATCACCCAGGAGTAAATACAAGCTTATTGAAATTGGCCCCATAATTGTTTGATATTGACACATGAAATAAATATCACTTCTATTAAATCTGGAAATATTGTTCATAAAATATATAGATAAAATAATTAATAATATTTTAAGATTTACAATTTACCTGACAATAGCTAATTTGAATATTATTATTCTAAACTTAAGTTCATTATTTTTTATTTATTTATTAAGCAGCACCACTGTATCATACAGTGAATTCCAACGTGTCTCGTTGGGTGTAATTAAATAAACACCAAGATTTTGTTTAAATAAATCAGCTGATTTAGTTGAGAGACCTTGTTTATTCCACAAAGCGGTAGACTTGGCAAAAGTACTTCTTGACTGTTTTTTGTATGCAAGATTAGACAAGGCTTTTTTAGAGTCCTAGAAAAAACAAGTTATACAAATAAATTATTTATTTTGTATTTAATTTGTACAAATTAGTAATTAATAATAAAAAATTAAACAAACATAATTTATTGAAATTAAAAATTGGAATTTGGGTATACATAATAGAAAATAGTTAATGCCTATCATATTCATACTTATATCTTAGAATATTATTTTCATATATTATTATCATTTAAATTGAAAGAAAAATTTAATTTTTAAATGTATTACAACTTATACAAATTTGATTATGAGTATCAAGTGTTAAACCTACTACCTAATAGTTTTGTCCTGATCACTATACTTACTCAAAATATATTCTTTTCGATAAAAATAATTTTAGTATTTTTATAATTTAACTATATTAGGTTATCTACTTAAATAAATGTTTAATTACCATTGAAGCTGTTGAATGTAAACAACACACCCTGTATTATATAGATTATAAGCAAATTATTCACACTGTAGTACAGCAGACGCTGAATAGGCATTTTATATTTCTATAGCGTATTTGTTATATGTACTAGCCTGTAGGACGATTAGTCGTTGTTTTATATTACGCATCGGAGCACTATAGTTATTCATATCAATTATACATATTATTATATTATTACATATTATATC
>NW_019104127.1:123508-139015 GCF_001856785.1 Myzus persicae | reverse complement strand
TTTCTCAAAATACATTTGCCTGCGGCCTCCAATGTCCCCCTTCCCATTTTTATTTTTAAAATTGAATACTCGATGAATTTTAAATACCATTTTTAAATTTTGATAACCAGCATTAAATGATTGTAAATAAAGTTATGAGTTTAGGCATACTGATATTATAGACTGCAGTCTTTAATGTTTATTTTTACTGCAAATTTTTTTATATATTTTTCTTTTTTTGTTTCTCAAAATGCATTTGCCTGCGGGCGCCCATGCCCCCGTCCCGTTTTTATTTTTAGAATTGAATACTACTTGATTTATTTTATATATTTTTCTTTTTTGATTCTCAAAATGCATTTGTCTGCGGGTGCCCATGTCCCCCTTCGGATTTTTTTTCTATAACTTAACCCTATTTCAACTTTTTATTCACATTTTTTAAATTTTGATAAACAGCTGGTCCCTTGTAATATTCATTTTCCTATGATTTAATTATTGTAAATAACGCTATGAGTGTAGGCATACTGATATTATAGACTGCAGTCTTTATTGTTTATTTTTACTGCAAATTTTTTTATATATTTTTCGTTTTTAGTTTCTCAAAATGCATTTGCCCTGCGGGCGCCCATGTCCCCCTTCCCATTTTTATTTTTAGAATTGAATTCTATCCTTTTTTTATTTCATTCCTTAAACTCATTTTCCTGCAGGCACTTATGCCCCCCTTCAAATTTTTTTCTATAATTTAACTCAATTATTTAAATAACATTTTAAATTTTTATAACCCTTTCGTGCTGTATAAGTATAAAATATTCATTGTTTCATGATCTATATATTGTTCATAAAGCTATGAGTTCAGGATTACTGATATTGTAGACAACAGTCTTTAATATTTGTTTTTAATGCACTGTTTTGATTCTTAATATTCATTTGCCCGCGAGGTTCGTTCATTTTGGTCCGTGATGAGTATAACTGTTAACACCGCTATAGAAAGAATGACTACGGCTGTAGTTGTAGTATATATCATTCTAAACAAATTTTAATTGTAGTGTATATAACATCTTGTCTTTTGTCATATTATACAATATTGTTAAGTCTTTATTCTTTAAGAGGGCGCCACACCCGTATTTGCCTGACGACCTTTACCGAAATGATTAAAGTTTGAATACGAGATTGACTCGCAGCCTTTTTAAAAAGACGCTAATGCTCTCTACTATCACAATTTAAATCACGAACTAATTATCAGTTATTTATAACATGGTTTCGTACTTCAAGTAATACAGCTTATCGAAGGTTTTTAAAGTGTACATACCTATTATAGAAATTGTAGAGGATAATTTTATCTAGAAACGGAAGAAGCCTGATATTTTATATCGTATTCCAATCATTCAATATCGCATGTTATATTAACAAGTTTTTTCAAACTTTTTATCGACTAACTATTTAACTAATAAGGCTTGAAATCAAAATGAAAAATGTTCAAAATCGATGTTTATATTTCTTGTATTAGAATAAAAAATTGAATAAAATATATTGAGTATTGATATTATTGTTTTATGGTTTTATTTGTTGCACAATATTAATTTCTTAATACCCCTTGATAAACCCCGTAATGAAACCTATGTGGCTTAGTACTTACCTAAGTGAAAGTCGGTTTCTGAATATCTGCGTTTAACTTGTTTCCCCGCGGTCACAGCTAGTTGTTACAATTCATTTCTCGTGCATGGTGTATACCGTATGGTATGCATCAAACTTTTAAAAAATATTATTTTTTAATCACATGATCTATTTTATATTAAACCAGTTAAGATCTCAAATTGTAATATTTGTTTGTACATATTATTGTCATAATATGGAACCTATAGTTACATATGGCCCTAATAAATATATCCCATTAAAAAAAAGTATCTAAACCTGTCAAATACGTATTCTCAATAGTAGATTTTTTCATTCATAAAAAAAAAAAATTTTTTGAACTCGTTTTAAATTTGTGACAAAACACATTTTTCTAGCACATTATAAATCATAAATAATAGTTTTTCTCTTTGAATAAATTATGATTGACCCACTTTAATTTCCAACCATTCCAAAACTGGCATTTTAAAAGGATTTGAATAATGAATACCATGATGGCATGATATAACTTACAAAAGTTAGTACTTAGTTATATCCATGGCTAAATATATATATTAATACATCATTATATCAATATCATGATGAATACTATATTATCATTTATCTTTATATCTGCCATGAATCATGATCCATTCTGTAGTATCTATAATGTGGTCGACGTGGTTTGTTATCACTTGGCATTTTTACCATTCCATAACCAAACAAACGGTAACATCACAATTGGTAACTACACGTTTCATATTATTCATATTATACTCTACATGCATTCATTTACTCAGCTGTTTTACAAGTGAAATTGATTACGTGAACACCAATACGTGATAAATACAAAAGTAAATGTAAATTGATGAAATAGCTTTAATGGTTTGCACTTTGCGCCAGTCTCGTCTGTGATGAAATATTATTAATTTTATAAATTTTTGTTGTTCCGTGTTCGTATTAATAAAATGTTAGACCTTTTTACAATATTCAGCAAAGGCGGCATCGTCCTTTGGTGTTTCCAAAGCACCAGTCAAATTAGTCAGTTTTTCATACCCTCGGTAAATTCGTTGATCAAAACTGTTATTCTTCAGGTAAATAATAAATGTTCTTAGTCACAACAATAAGATTGAGCATATTATGTTAAACTTGTAATTTTGTTAAAGCATGTCGACGTATAGCTGTAAAAATGTTTATAAAGAATTTTATTAGATGCAAAATTGTTGCAAATCATTTTCATATTTAATTGTTTTAATTTTAATTTAGAAAAATAGAGTACATATCATATTTTTTTCAGTTTAAATATATCCATATTATTGTGAAATATATGTACTTATTTCAGGAAAGGACTAGTAGTAACAACAATTATGAGCAAGATTCTCTGTCATTGAAGTATAGATTGGATAATGAGTTTGATTTGGTATTTGTGATAGCATTTCAAAAAATACTACAACTGTCTTATGTAGACAAATTTCTGGATGACATACAGCTAGAATTTAGGGATAAGTATAAAAATGACTTGGCTCGAAAAAACTATTTTATGGTAAAGTATTATTGTGTATTTATTTACTATTAATATTAATAATTTAATATAAACTTAGGAATTTGAATTCAGTAAAAATTTCAAAGAAGTTCTCAAGTCTGCTGAAGAATGGGGTAAGGCTCAAGCCTGTATTCCAAAGCAGATGCGTACATTCAATGAGTCTACAAAATCAAAAAAAACTGTAGCCTCTATGATTGAACGAAAAGGGGATGATAAAGAAAATAAAAAAAACTGTAAGTTTGAATCTTTAACTTTATGTACACTGCTGAATTAAGACACTTTCTAAATCTAAAGCCAAGAAAGTAATAAATACCTAAACAATTTTCACCTTCTAATATTTTCATCATTAATGTCTAGTAAAAATTATTGAAACACAAAAAAATGATAAAGAAGTTAATCATAATGGTGTTTCGTTTAACGAGGAAGACTTAATCACTCAAAACCGATTAAAAATGGCTCAAAAAATGGGTGCTATGAATTCTAATAAACTAAAAAAAAATAAAGAGTAAGTGTTCAAAACATTTGGTTTGTACTTTTATATTTTTAGAAATAATCAATGTACTTATATGATTTAGGAAAGTGCCAAAACCTTCTCCCAAAGCAACTAAGCAACCACGTACATGGCCGTTAGGTGGAGCGTCAAAGGATATAAGCTCTTTAGATTATACAAAAGATAAGCCAAATAATAATGCAGATAGTCCTATTGAAATTGAAACAAACAATGAGGTAAATAAATATTTATCAATGTTGAATTGAGTTTTATTTTATTGCTGTTATGAACGGTTTGGTCGACCATAACTCGTATTGTTGCATTCCCACCGCTAGACAGCTCCCACTGCAATCGTTATAAAAAAAAAACAAATGCTTGCAGTGGCCGTTTAGTGGTGAGGATGTGTCGATGCGACAAGTTACAATAGTATTTAACTCTTAAACTATACATTTTATTATTTTAACAAAATAAATATATTAAATACCTATATAATATTTATAATTAGATTGTTGGACAAATGGTTGGAAGTATTAAAGACATAGAAATTGATAGTGACAGTGATGAAGAAGAGTCTGATGAAAAATTTGAAACTGCTGCTGAACGCAAGAGGAAGAATGATAGTAAAAAAAGTGTATTCTCTATGTTCAAGTAAATGATCTACTTTCAATATTTTTGTGAATGTATTATAATCAACATTAATCCACTTTTTTAGAGGTTTAGTTGGAAGGAAAAACTTGACTGCTACTGATATGGATCCAGTATTAGAAAAACTTAAAGAACACTTAGTTACAAAAAATGTAGCTATTGAAATAGCAACTAAGCTTTGTGACTCTGTTTCCTCCAAACTTGAAGGAAAGGTAATGATATCATTTTTCACAAAAAATATAATGATAAAACATTTTTAAATGTATATTTACATTCATTTAGGTTCTTGGTTCATTTGAATCAGTGGCGTCAACAGTAAAAAATACTATGATAGAATCTCTAGTACAAATATTGTCACCAAAACGTAGGATTGATATTTTGCGTGACGCAATGATGGCTAAAAAAAATGATAAGCCTTATGTTATGGCATTTTGTGGAGTGAATGGTGTTGGAAAATCTACAAATCTTGCAAAAGTATGGGTTGAATAAAAATTGCTATTATTTAGAATTAATTGCATCCTTTTTTAACTAATAAGATTATCTATTTATTTTATTATCATATTTACAGATCTGTTTTTGGTTGATTGAAAATAATCTAAGAGTATTAATCGCAGCTTGTGATACGTTTAGAGCAGGTGCTGTTGAACAATTACGAACTCATACGAAACATTTGAATGCACTTCACCCAGCAAAAAAACATAATGATCAGCAAATGGTACAACTATACGAAAAAGGATATGGTTAGTATTTAATATGACTTTTATTTTGTATGTCTAATAACATTATTATTATTATTATTATTATTATTATTATTATTATTATTATTATTATTATTATTATTATTATGCTAAGATGCATATCCTTAAACTATAATTGGGGGTTAATGTTAAAAATATTATTGCCTATCCAGCTCACGATTACAGGCCTATAAATGAGGTACTTGGTATCTTAACATTAATTGTTATCTCTAGTCATCGATTAATTTTGCGATTGATTGATGGCTACATTAAAGCAACCACTGTAGTGTTTATCAGAACGGCTCAGCATATGTATTCCTAACTATATTCGACAGTGCTCTTCCTATTTTCTACCCGTTCTACATTTTAACCACAATGGTATGTGGTAGCCTAAGAACATTTTGATTATCATGCGTAGACCTAGTATTTTATTGTTATTTCTTTATTTTATACAATTTCACTTTAATATAATATGTTACTGCTGTACAATATACTGTTATTTACTTTTATATTAAAACCAAATGGCTTAATATTAAATGTAAGAAATAAAGGTAACATAAAATAATTATATAACCAATCAGTAAGTTTATGTTGATTACAGGAAAGGATGCAGCTGGCATTGCTATGGAAGCTATAAATCATGCCAAGGAAGCCAAGTATGATGTAGTTCTTGTTGACACAGCTGGAAGAATGCAAGATAACGAACCATTAATGCGAGCTTTGACCAAAGTAGTTTATTGTTTAATGAAAACTTACAATGCTAAGTCTATTTTTATGAGGTTCAAAATATTTATTGTATGTTGATTTTTAGTTAATTAAAGTGAATGAACCTGACATGGTATTATTTGTTGGTGAAGCATTGGTTGGCAATGAAGCAGTTGATCAGCTAGTGAAATTTAATCAAGCCTTAGCTGATTATTCGTCTTCGGTTACTCCACATTTGATTGATGGAATTGTGCTCACAAAATTTGACACAATTGACGACAAAGTAAATTAATTAATTTTAATAATAGAAATTCTAATAAGTTTAATAATAAAAATAATTTTATTCTAGGTTGGAGCTGCTATTTCAATGACATACATCACAGGTCAGCCAATAGTATTTGTGGGAACTGGTCAAACATATACAGATCTCAAGTCACTGAATGCAAAAGCAGTGGTTGCTGCTCTAATGAAATGAAAATATTGATTGCTACACATTACATTTAAACAGTATCTTTAATAACTTGATTGACCTATAATATTTGAACTCTATGTATTTCTTTGTAATCTGGTGATAATTTGTTGGTTTTTTTATTAGTTATTTAATGAATGTTCTAAAGTATTTTATGTTTTAATATGTGGTGAATGTTCATCCTACTTAATATTTATGTATTATTTGTTATTTTTCATTCCATTGTATTTTTGGTAATAAAAAAATATGGGCACCAATCTATTTGTTTCTATTTTATTTATAAATCCTGAATTATACTATACCTATAACTAACATAATACTAATACTCTGTCCATAATTTTTAGTACATAAATTAACTTAAATAAAGTTTAAAACAAAACATTTTTTTTTTATTAATTCGTACCTTAATCAACACTATAATTGGTAAAATTAGTATGTTACCACTTACATTGTTACCCAAAGGTTTCTTATAATGTTAAAGTTAAAACATTTTTAATCATCGAAATTAAGTCTGATCAATGTTATTAATATTATTACTAAGGTATAAGTTGTAAGTCATAACAGCTATCACCCATTATGCGGTCTACCAATGAATGCTGTGGTCTACTGTATTAAAAATTACAGTATATTATGTGGCCTACATTTTAAAATAGTGATTTAAAGGGTATTCGATAAAAAATGATCTTTAATTAAATAAATGTAATTATAACCTTTGTGTAAATAATATTATAAACTATATCCATGTAATATGTAGTGTTCCCCAAAACTTCATAGACCTTATACTAATAGACAACCAATGAGTGAATGCACTGTGTAACAACATACATAGGTGGTATATTTTGATTACTCGATTACTCATAAACAGTGGTGTCCACACACGGAAGGGGTTGTTCAGACTCTCTCTTGACATTTGTTCACTATAGGTAATGAAGTAAGTATGAATAAAATTTTTTAAAAAAATGTTTCATAATATAGTCATAAAAAAAGACAAAAATTAAAAATAAACGAACCGTTTTACCGCCACCATCGGTTCCATAAAAAATGTACCGTAGGAAGACCGTCGCTAACGAAGTTATTAATAGAATATACGTAGGATATTTTAATATTTTCCATTATATAAACGACGAATTATACTGTAGACATTATTGAAAACTGATTGCAAATTAGTGAAGTTTCTTGGAAATTTGTTCAAACGCAAATATGCAAGTCGGCGATCGGCGAATGTACTTTATAGAACTGTGTATGAGCCGATATGGGCATATGACTATCGTTTTAATATCTAAACTTTTTACCTGCTCAAATATTTTTCGCAATGTTTTACATTTGTAAGACGGAGACCAAACATGCAGGTGTAACGTCCTCTTAAACTTATTATTTATTAACCAATACTAAATACATTGTTAAAATGTAGTACCTGCCTTTTTTTTTATAGATTTTGTAAGGTTTTGAGGTGAGATGTGGTAGGGGGTACAAAAAGCAGTTAGGGGACCCTATGGAAAAATGTCTGACTACGTGTCTGGGTAACGCCCAGATACTATCGACAAGTCACGATGCCAGCGTCTTTTAAACCTTCTCGGCGGATTACCAATAATGTTAACTGAGTTAAGTGCAAAAATAAGTGGATTTGAATGGTTCGCGAGGCTGCAGAGCTTGTAGTAGGATGTGGCCATTTCAACGACTGTCTGTACACCAAGATCTGAGTGCAGTGTATTCCTGTCGTCGGGAAAGTGGCATCCCCATCGTCCAACGCGTTCCGGCACATTGCAATATCCGTTCCCCTGACCTTAATTGGTTGAGGAAGTCTGGCCCTCCAGGTTGAAGGTTAAGCGCAGGGCTAACAACCCTGCATAGTAAAAAAACCTTATTCAGGAATCTAACATATTATTGCCTCGGAATTGAGGATCAGAGGACTTTAGACTGGAAAATTGGAAATCAGGTTTACGTTTTAGACGTTTTAGTACCTGGAATGTACACACTTTATTTAAATCTGGAGTATTAGGGACAGTAATTAAAGAGATAGAAAGATATACAAACTAGTAGTGTTAGTTTTACGAGAAATAAGATGGCAAGTGCTCAGAGCATGGCCCAATGCAAATAAGTAAATCAACGATATTTTTTGGTGCTCGTAACGAAAGAAGACAGGCTGGCTGCAGACTTATAGACTTGCCCACAGAAAGAAATCTAAGAGTTAAAAGCACAATGTTCCCACACAAGGAGATATACAAAGGTCAGGGGCAACTAAAGAAGGCGTAGGCGACGTAGGCACAAGCCTACGACGGCATTAAGGACACTTGTTAAAGAGGTGGCATTTTTGACATCATTACGATAAAGGGAGCAGCAAAATTCAGTTTTGCCTGAGTATAAAAAATCCCTAGGGACGGTCCTCATAAAGGTACAAGGAGATCACCGGATGGACAACATATATATATATCGATCATGTACTTATAAACGCAAATTTAGTAATAGTATATTAAACGTGAAAACCGTAAGGGGAGCAGATAGCGATTCAGACAACTTTCTTGTGGTAAGTAAACTATGAATCAAGTTAATCGTGAACTTCAACAATATGTGGTGGTTGAGAAATTTCAAAAAGGTCTAGAAGAAAAGTTAATGGTGAAGTAAGCAAATGAGTCGGGCAGAGAAGTAGAACAAATATGGAAAACTGTAAAAACCTTATTCAAGACACCGCAGAATCTGTAATTGGGAAACAAGGAACAACAAAAAAAACCTGGTTTAATGGTATTTGTAAGGAAGCTATATCTTAATTCGTGTTTTATACCATGGGCGAGTCTAGGCACAACTACTAACTAGAGAAATTTTTCTGGTAGGGCTAGGATAGTAGCATTGTCTGAGCAGCCTGATTATGTATATTTTAAACCTTGGATTATACTATAGTGGATTTTGGATATACTAATTTATAATATTATGTGTGTTCAAACTCTTGAAAGTTTTGAAAATAAAATATGATTAAGAGCTGGTGGGGGCTACGGATAAAACCAATTCCCCCTACCACTAATTGCGCCTATGCGTGTGACATGCCCACGTTAATGGTTTCAATGCATGAAGATTAGAGATATCTCTAATCTTCATGTTTCAATGTTTCACGCCTTGTCTTTCATGCATGGCTATAGTAATTAAAAGTAAATACTAGAGAGCCTTAATAGTTAATAGTAATAATAGCCTTAAGGCTCCCTAGCAAATACTATAGACGCATTTAGCCATGGTCTCATGTATATTTGATTTTATTCATCCATGATAAAATTACATGTGGTGTGATTTGATATCAATATTATCAACTTTAAATTAGCAAAATATTTATGTTTTAACTTCTAAAGATTATTTGAAAAGTAATTTATTTTTATCTATATTTATTATTTGATCCATATTTTCGTTCTTATTCGGTTATTCTTTATTTTATTACTTTTATAGTCTTTCAAATTTTCTAATAATATTTAATTTTTAACATAAGGTTGATAGTAACATAATAATTCACTTTGATTGGAATTATGTCTATTAAAATGTCTGATAATGATTCTCTAAATGTTGGGTAAATTATATTTAATATATACAATACTTATTTTAAGATAACTTGCTTTTGATTTTAAATAAAATTAATATATTATATAATTTTTATATTTATTATAGTAATACATATAAAGTGGCAAACAATGGTCAACTTATTAAACTAGAATCAAATATTCTTAATGCACAAACCTTAATTGTGACTGATGATGATGGATCTCTTGAATCTGTTGATGAACAACCAACTGCCGCTGTCATAGAAAATGGCAACGTAACTGGAATTGTTATGAGTAAAACCAATGACACAAACATTACACAATATGAGCTCAGACCAAACAATAATGCTAGTAAGCAGTCTATACATTTAGTATTTAGTTTACTTATGTACAGTGCTTAGAAAGAACGTCGTTCATGAATCTATGCTCACACACTCAAGTTCATATTTAGTGAATGCTACGCCAACGTCACTCATTTTTTTTCAAATTGAACATGAATAATATTTATATATTAATGAATTTGAATAAATTTAAGACTCAATTTATTTTTACCATAAATTTTAAGAATATTTTGATTAATTATATCATGTAATAATATTTTCTATTATAATTTCTATTATGAAATAGGTAAAAAAATTAAATGAACCACCAGGTGGACTCATTCATTTTTCAATGAACGACTCTTCATTTAAAAAAACACGAATGTGAATTAGAACTAGTTTCTTTTTTGAGTACTGAACTTCAACAAATTCATTTTTTTAGTGAATGTTCCGAACAATGTTTATATATAATTTATGTATAAATATATATATTTATTATTTGTAGCTCAATTTTTTGTTGTACAACCAATTAATGATTTATTTACAACTACAACAACTGTTAAAAGACCAATTGTACCACTCAATAGTGAAGTGTCCAGAAAACGAGTAGATCGTACCGTTGTTACAGTAAGTAATTGAAATGCAAGGTTCATATTATATATTTCATAATTAAACATGTAAAATAAGTATGAAGTATTTTTTATTATTATAACATTATTTTAAAGCCTATATATATTGTAAGCTGTAAATTCATACTGTTGATAAATTAACTAAAATACTTTAAAAAATGTTTGATTATGTTTAAAGAGGGATGCTAAAAGACGATTGACACATAATGAAGTAGAACGTCGAAGACGTGATAAAATAAATCAATGGATAATGTATATGAGCAAAATTATACCAGATTGTGCTGAAGAAAACAAAACTAATTATGATAATCAGGTACAGTTTTAGGTGCTTTTTACAATATATTAAAAAAATTTTCAAATAAGTTTTGTTTAAGGGATGATAACAAGAAAATTATTAATAATACTATTCAAATTTGAATAATAGGTTCATTTTAAAACAGTATGCTTGTTACATGCCACTTCAATGAGTAGATGTATCAGTTTGGCTTTTATTTTATGTATAAAGTAGGATGTCTAAAATAAATGTTATGAAGAAAATTGCCCTAATTACTCATAGTATGGTCATATTAATACCATCATTATTGATTTAAAAAAAAATTCATAATTGTTATTTAATTCCTGCTATAAGGTAAACTGTTAATTGCCAGCTTAAATATTTATTCAAGAAGTACCATCAATGGATGGTCTCTTCTCTCGCGCCCCCTGTCTGAATTGTAAATAATTGTAATTATCAACCCGTTGTTTATTACTTATTATTTCATCTTTTCTATATTATTCTATCCTAATATCACTTGTGCTTATTGTAAAACCTAATTTACAGATTGTACAATTCTCTTGTTTAAAAATATATAAATATTTATTATTAGTCTACTTTGGAATTATAACATTAATTTTCCTTAATAGTTAAAATTGAATTTATTATTATTTTATAATTTAACAGTAGTATTATTTATTAGTTAATAAATTAGGTATACCTATTTGATGAAAATCAAAATAATTAATTAATATTTACATTTTTGTATTAATAAGTATTATAAATTATCATTATATATTCTAGAGCAAAGGAGGCATTCTAGCAAAAGCATGTGATTATATTAATGAATTAAAATCAACTAATCAAAGATTGATGGATTGTGTGAAACAAATGGAGGCCGTTAATAGACATAATGATGAACTTAGAATAGAAAATGAAGAATTGAGAGGAATTTTATCACAACATGGATTATTATCTGAAAGGTAATAAATCTTAATATAATAATTGTTGGCTGAAGTTATGTAAGCTATTTAAATTTATAAGTAAATGATTATTTAACATAACATATGTTGGCGTATGAGTTTGAATACTATTAGGACCTAGAATATAGCAGACTACTGCCAGTAAATGTTCAAATTTCAATTATTATTTGAAAATTCTAGAATTTATAAAATAATTTGGTTAAACACCTATTGATTATTGTACACCAGGCTTTAACAAATGATCTAGGTACTTATTGTGATAAGAATCTTAAATAACAAAAATCTGAATGTTATACAAATATTTTACGGTCAAATTTAGTCTTATTTGACTAGTTTAATGTCAAAATACTAAAAAATACAATGTTCTGGTTACAATTTTTTTTTTTTTGAAAATGTTGTTTGTTTACTTTATATTATAGTATACTATTCAGAATTTTTTTTGTATTTTTGACATAGTTTTTATTATAATGGATTTATTAAGATAGTGAGATTTACCACTTCTCTTTTTGTAGAAGCTAGAAGGTACAATACTTATTTGGAGTTTGATTGAACTATTTTATACATTATCCTAGAATTTATCAATATCAATATTGGTAAAAGCCTGAAATGTGGACATTTTACTCATTACCCGCAGTTGTTAACCATCAGTTCTGACTACTGCCATAGGTTTATTATACAAATAATTTTATAATTGTATAAATTAATTAATACTATGATTATTGTTTTAGTTTTGTTTCTAGAGATGGTGACTCGTCATGAAAATTATTAGAAGTTAAATTATGTCAAACTGATTTGAACTTTTATCTTTTTTACTGTGTTTAAAACTTTTGTTATACCGAAGAGACCAATGTTCTACTTTCTATGCTTAAAATGTTAAATATTTTCAATAATATTATGGGCTATTTTTAATACTAAATATAATATTGTATTATAAATAGCTAATTCTTAATTATTTATATTCAGTCCATAAAAGATTGGTTAAATTTAACTAATTTTAGATCAAATACTAAAAATAAAAAATGTTGTAGGTAAAAAGTAATTTATTACTATTGATTACTATACTTTAGTGACTCGTACTTAACTTCTATTACTTATTTAATTCAATATTTAACTGTAAATTATTATACTAAGTATATTAAAGTGTGTCTGTGTTGAATTAAATTTTGGATTTCTATTTGAGTTTAAAAATTCAGCTTGAGTGGTTACTACTGAATTGAACCTAACATGAAATAACGAGTTAAATTTAAATTAGATTAATATCACAAATATTGTTTAGTCTAAAAAAAATTAAGGAAACTAAAATATTCATCTAAAAATAAAAACTGTATGTTAATTGAACTGTTTTGTTATATATAATAATTATATAATTTATATTTTATATTTTACCTAAATAAAGAAGTACCCAAAATTATATAGAAATAAAATCTCAGAATATAGTTTAAGTGTAATAATAGTCAATAAAACTGTAGAAGCTAATTTTTTAACAAGAAATACTATTTATATTTTTTTCTGCAACAATTTTAAGAACTTGAAACTTTTTTTGTGTAACATAAACATTTTGATTGAGTGTCTCAATTTATTTAAGAGAACATACTTTGTATTAATTTATTGGCTATTCATACATTTTTAATTGTGTTTAATAGTTTAGGTTTTTGGAATAATTTTGTTACAAAATCTACTACTCTTTATATCATTAAACAATTTCTAAAACTATGTCATTGATGATATATTTACAATTCTCTAAACCTATTTTTATTAATTCTGTATTTTTACTGTATAATAAATGAAGATGTATATTATATTAAAATAATCTTCATATTGTCAAATATTAAATTTATGTGTAAGGGTATTGTTTTTTTTTCTAGTGCCAATCTTGGCAAGTTTATTGTTTCGTGTTTTTGTTATGTAGTTTCTAATTATTTATAAGGAAAATGTTAAATGGAATTAAATGTGGTTTTTTTTGTAAATATTTTATGCGTGGTTAAATTAATATTATGTTTTTTTGAATATAATTCAGAATTTGCAAGAATAAAAATTTGTAAAAAAATTTCAGTTTTTTTACCCCCTTCTCCAAACAATTAATTACAAATAACTATAGTTAATATCAAACTACTTATGTATTTAACTTTCAAACAATGAGATGACCATGGTAATAGTCAGTGCCGAGTAAGTACTGGCCCGCAGAGTTTTAGAAATTGTACCAGCCCTAAACTTGTTAAAATGGTATAGATAAATTTAATTGCTTACCTAATCTACCAACAATTAGCCTTTGCCTACCAAGTTATGCTCGGTAACTCACTAGTTCTATCAGGGCCTAGTAGTAGTGAGAATTGGTCTATGGTCCAAATTGCCCACTTGCCTCCTCCGATCCCCCTAATTCATGTTTATGATCCTAGTTTGCTCGACCTACCTTGGTTACAGTTTAGCTAGTTTAGTGTTCATACTCACATTACTTCACTTAATCAAAAACATTGAGTAGTCGAGAAATGTGCCTACCAGATTTAAATTACATTTTTTAAAATTTTAAATGTGAGAATGTTAATACTTAATATCTACTTATACTTATTAGTAAGAAACAGATTTCAATGTGAATCTCATTTTTTTCTCAATATCCTAAGACAATGCTTTCTAATCACAAAATTTGTTTTAGATATCAAAGAATTTAAAAATAAAACTTGTTATTTTTAGAGCATTTTTTTATATTTTAAGTAGGTACATTAAAAATTAATATTTGGTTATCAAGACTTTTTTTCTTATTTTTGTATACTTTATTATGTTATAAAAAAATATGATTAAGTTTATTTAATCCTAAAAGAAAAAAATTCACATTTCCATTTTTTAAATGTATTAAGTTGCTTACTCACTCGGCCACATGAAATAATGTTTTTTGAAAGGCATTTTCAACAATTTTTTTTATATAACTGTAAAATTGTGTTTTTAGGGCATTTTTATTGTTCTTTAGAGCATTTAAATTGGTACCCTACTTATTAGGTCTCATTGTATCAACATCTTCTTGGAACCAGATGTCACATTAAGTGGGTGCCTATTGTTACCTATATGGCTATATACGATATACCTGGCACGGGTTTAGACTTCACTTAAGCGCTGAGGTACGTGATATCTTGTATGGTAATCAATAAAAATATGTATATCCAAACGTCAAAATATACATGGATGAAATGTCCAAATTAAAAAATTTTGAAAAACGTGTTTATAAATAAACAAACATTTTGAAACTTCATTATATTTAACAAATATACCAGGGTCGTAGGTGGTGCAGGGGCATGTGCAGGCGCGGACTGGCTGGGATGCTGGGATGCTACAGCATCCCTTGCCCTAAAATATATTTGCCCCTATCGGTATAAATGTGCCCATCTAAAATTAATCTGAATTTTGAAGGAGAAGGTTAAAATTCTCTGATAAAATCGTAGGTAGATGTAGATCTATTATTTATGTAATAACTAATAAGTAATAACTATAACAATCATAAAGAAAAAAGGATACATTTAAAGTAGGTAGCCAATAAGAATATAGGTAAATTAGTTTGAGCAGCTTTTTATATACATTAAATATACTTTCTTAATTTATTATTAACACAATCTTTATAAGAGGAACTTAGCTCTAATTG